>NW_024061380.1:82500-135000 GCF_016432855.1 Salvelinus namaycush | reverse complement strand
CACACACACACACTGACTACTATAGGACACATAGACCCACATACACACACACTGACTACTATAGGACACACAGACCCACACACACACTGACTACTATAGGACACACAGACCCACATACACACACACTGACTACTATAGGACACACAGACCCACACACACACTGACTACTATAGGACACATAGACCCACATACACACACACTGACTACTATAGGACACACAGACCCACATACACACACACTGACTACTATAGGACACACAGACCCACATACACACACTGACTACTATAGGACACACAGACCCACATACACACACTGACTACTATAGGACACACAGACCCACACACACACACACACTGACTACTATAGGACACACAGACCCACACACACACTGACTACTATAGGACACACAGACCCACATACACACACACACTGACTACTATAGGACACACAGACCCACACACACACTGACTACTATAGGACACACAGACCCACATACACACACTGACTACTATAGGACACACAGACCCACATACACACACACTGACTACTATAGGACACACAGACCCACATACACACACTGACTACTATAGGACACACAGACCCACATACACACACACTGACTACTATAGGACACACAGACCCACATACACACACACTGACTACTATAGGACACACAGACCCACATACACACACACTGACTACTATAGGACACACAGACCCACACACACACTGACTACTATAGGACACACAGACCCACACATACACACGCTGACTACTATAGGACACACAGACCCACATACACACACTGACTACTATAGGACACACAGACCCACATACACACACTGACTACTATAGGACACACAGACCCACACATACACACACTGACTACTATAGGACACACAGACCCACATACACACACTGACTACTATAGGACACACAGACCCACATACACACACTGACTACTATAGGACACACAGACCCACACACACACACACGCTGACTACTATAGGACACACAGACCCACATACACACGCTGACTACTATAGGACACACAGACCCACATACACACACTGACTACTATAGGACACACAGACCCACATACACACGCTGACTACTATAGGACACACAGACCCACATACACACACTGACTACTATAGGACACACAGACCCACACACACACACTGACTACTATAGGACACACAGACCCACACATACACACGCTGACTACTATAGGACACACAGACCCACACACACACACTGACTACTATAGGACACACAGACCCACATACACACACTGACTACTATAGGACACACAGACCCACACACACACACTGACTACTATAGGACACACAGACCCACACATACACACGCTGACTACTATAGGACACACAGACCCACACACACACACTGACTACTATAGGACACACAGACCCACACATACACACGCTGACTACTATAGGACACACAGACCCACACACACACACTGACTACTATAGGACACACAGACCCACATACACACACTGACTACTATAGGACACACAGACCCACACACACACACTGACTACTATAGGACACACAGACCCACACATACACACGCTGACTACTATAGGACACACAGACCCACACATACACACACTGACTACTATAGGACACACAGACCCACATACACACACTGACTACTATAGGACACACAGACCCACATACACACACTGACTACTATAGGACACACAGACCCACACATACACTGACTACTATAGGACACATAGACCCACATACACACACACTGACTACTATAGGACACACAGACCCACATACACACACTGACTACTATAGGACACACAGACCCACACACACACACTGACTACTATAGGACACACAGACCCACACACACACACTGACTACTATAGGACACACAGACCCACACACACACTGACTACTATAGGACACACAGACCCCAAAAGATAAGGACGATTTGAAAAAGAAATGTTGAAAACATAAAACAATATCGTCGCTGTCAAAATAAAACCCTATATATCCAAAATGAAAACTTTTAAACAAATGGGGGGGGGGGGGGAACGACCATTTAACCGTAGTCTTGGCAGACGTTACTACTGCCATTGCTGTTCTGCTTGAAAATAGCTTTTTTGGGAGAGGTATTTCATGTGTAATATTGTTGTTATACTAGCTAACTACAGTAGATGGAAGTTTGATTGTGTTGTATGTTTAACACTATGATGAACCTGTTGTGTACGTTTCATTGACTTGCTGTCTTCATTGGTCAAAATGTCTTAAGATAACAGTATAGGGTGTTCATCAGGATTGGGGTCCATTCCAATTCAGAAAGTTAACTAAGTTAATTACCAAAATTCCAAAATGTTCCTAGTTTAAAATGTATTGCAGAGAATTGGAATGGAAATTGACCCCCAAAAAACCTTGGTGGGCCCCGTCTTATCGCCTCAGACCAGAACATCGACCGTCATTTTCTGTTCGTTTCCTGATGATTCTACGTGTTGAGTCACCGCCAGTCGTTGACACCACGTCGCGACTGTCCTGCTGCTTTTTACAGGTTCATCTTCCTGTTTCAGTTAGAAGAAGAAACACACGGTAAAAAAACTACTGACGCTGAGGTTGAGCGATCAGTCATCTTATGACGTGACACAAAGCGGCATAAACATTCGTAAAAACCCTCTTTTATGACTCTCGTGTCCTGTGTCGTACGTGATTCTATCGAGTGTAATGTGATGGCGGCGTTGCCTATAGCAACCTTCCAAGCGCACGCCTGCATTCTGAAAGGGAAAGGGCGATACCTAGTCCCCCTAGCCTCATGTAGAGGTCAAAGGGCGATACCTAGTCCCCCTAGCCTCATGTAGAGGTCAAAGGGCGATACCTAGTCCCCCTAGCCTCATGTAGAGGTCAAAGGGCGATACCTAGTCCCCCTAGCCTAATGTAGAGGTCAAAGGGCGATACCTAGTCCCCCTAGCCTAATGTAGTGGACTATTTAGAACACAGGAAGTCTTTAAATCTATGAACACTGTCTTAATAATGGGACTGACTGGCTGCTTAGCTCTCTGCTAAGTCATGTTGCAGGGTTGGGTAGCCAACCCTCTTTACAAGAGGGTCTGAAAATTACACTGTCATTTGGGTAAAAAGCTGAGCGACTTAAGAGACCGAGACGGTTATTTGGATCTGTATATTGAAAGATTTTCTGAAAAGGGTTTTCGTGTTCGATGTATGCCCAATTATATACCTATAATTATCTTTGTGAAACCATATAATGATTTGCATGTATGAATGACTTTTAGATGTCAAACTAGTTACGGCTTCAGAATGACATAGGAAAGAGCTGTACATATATAGCCTTTATATTTGTGTCCACTGTTATCACGTGGGTTATTATTAGGCTCATGCTATACTAATGCATTGCTGTTATCACTGACACAAGTTGTTGTACTGTTCAGCCTTCTCACGGTCTGATTGACATTCACTCCTCTGATCAGTGCAATTCCTTATGGGGGGGAAGAAAAAAAAATATTCTGTTTAATCTAAGTTAAATATTTTCGTTTTTCTATCGTCTCCGTTTTGATTTCTTTTTTTGAAATGAACCTTTTTATTAAGTGATTTAAATTAAATATGTTTTCTAGGGCATTAAAATATGATTGTGCTAAAGGTATTGATGTGTGTTTTATTGTGCCTGTGTTCCTGTCTCAGGACTTATTTCAGACCAGTTTGTATTTCAGCTTCACACCGGACAGGCATACACTACATGACTTGCTCGTCCAACATCTCATTCTAAAATCATGGGCATTAATATGGAGTTTGGTCCCCCTTGTTGATGCTATAACAGCCTCCACTCTTCTGGGAAGGCTTTCCACTAGATGTTGGAACATTGCTGCTATAACAGCCTCCACTCTTCTGGGAAGGCTTTCCACTAGATGTTGGAACATTGCTGCTATAACAGCCTCCACTCTTCTGGGAAGGCTTTCCACTAGATGTTGGAACATTGCTGCTATAACAGCCTCCACTCTTCTGGGAAGGCTTTCCACTAGATGTTGGAACATTGCTGCTATAACAGCCTCCACTCTTCTGGGAAGGCTTTCCACTAGATGTTGGAACACTGCTTGCTCTCATTCAGCCACAAGAGCATTAGTGAGGTCGGGCACTGATGTTGGGCGATTAGACCTGGCTCGCAGTCGGTGTTCCAGTTCATGTTTTTATGGGGTTGAGGTCAGGGATAACATCAAGTTGTATTTGTCACATGTGCCGAATACAACAGGTGTAAACCTTACAGTGAAATGCTGAATACAGGTGTAGACCTTACAGTGAAATGCTGAATACAACAGGTGTAGACCTTACAGTGAAATGCTGAATACAACAGGTGTAGTAGACCTCACAGTGAAATGCTGAATACAACAGGTGTAGTAGACCTTACAGTGAAATGCTGAATACAACAGGTGTAGTAGACCTTACAGTGAAATGCTGAATACAACAGGTGTAGACCTTACAGTGAAATGCTGAATACAACAGGTGTAGTAGACCTTACAGTGAAATGCTGAATACAACAGGTGTAGTAGACCTCACAGTGAAATGCTGAATACAACAGGTGTAGTAGACCTTACAGTGAAATGCTGAATACAACAGGTGTAGTAGACCTCACAGTGAAATGCTGAATACAACAGGTGTAGACCTTACAGTGAAATGCTGAATACAACAGGTGTAGACCTTACAGTGAAATGCTGAATACAACAGGTGTAGACCTCACAGTGAAATGCTGAATACAACGGGTGTAGTAGACCTTACAGTGAAATGCTGAATACAACAGGTGTAGACCTTACAGTGAAATGCTGAATACAACAGGTGTAGACCTTACAGTGAAATGCTGAATACAACAGGTGTATTAGACCTCACAGTGAAATGCTGAATACAACAGGTGTAGTAGACCTTACAGTGAGATGCTGAATACAACAGGTGTAGACCTCACAGTGAAATGCTGAATACAACAGGTGTAGTAGACCTTACAGTGAAATGCTGAATACAACAGGTGTAGTAGACCTTACAGTGAAATGTTGAATACAACAGGTGTAGACCTTACAGTGAAATGCTGAATACAACAGGTGTAGACCTTACAGTGAAATGTTGAATACAACAGGTGTAGACCTTACAGTGAGATGCTGAATACAACAGGTGTAGTAGACCTCACAGTGAAATGCTGAATACAACAGGTGTAGTAGACCTTACAGTGAAATGCTGAATACAACAGGTGTAGTAGACCTTACAGTGAGATGCTGAATACAACAGGTGTACTAGACCTTACAGTGAAATGCTGAATACAACAGGTGTAGTAGACCTTACAGTGATATGCTGAATACAACAGGTGTACTAGACCTCACAGTGAAATGCTGAATACAACAGGTGTAGTAGACCTTACAGTGAGATGCTGAATACAACAGGTGTAGTAGACCTTACAGTGAAATGCCGAATGCAACAGGTGTAGTAGACCTTACAGTGAAATGCTGAATACAACAGGTGTAGACCTTACAGTGAAATGTTGAATACAACAGGTGTAGACCTTACAGTGAAATGCTGAATACAACAGGTGTAGTAGACCTTACAGTGAAATGCTGAATACAACAGGTGTAGTAGACCTTACAGTGAAATGCCGAATACAACAGGTGTAGTAGACCTTACAGTGAAATGCCGAATACAACAGGTGTAGACCTTACAGTGAAATGCTGAATACAACAGTTGTAGTAGACCTTACAGTGAAATGCTGAATACAACAGGTGTAGACCTTACAGTGAAATGCTGAATACAACAGGTGTAGTAGACCTTACAGTGAAATGCTGAATACAACAGGTGTAGTAGACCTTACAGTGAAATGTTGAATACAACAGGTGTAGTAGACCTTACAGTGAAATGCTGAATACAACAGGTGTAGTAGACCTCACAGTGAAATGCTGAATACAACAGGTGTAGTAGACCTCACAGTGAAATGCTGAATACAACAGGTGTAGTAGACCTTACAGTGAAATGCTGAATACAACAGGTGTAGTAGACCTTACAGTGAAATGCTGAATACAACAGGTGTAGTAGACCTTACAGTGAAATGCTGAATACAACAGGTGTAGACCTTACAGTGAAATGCTGAATACAACAGGTGTTGACCTTACAGTGAAATGTTGAATACAACAGGTGTAGACCTTACAGTGAAATGCTGAATACAACAGGTGTAGACCTTACAGTGAAATGTTGAATACAACAGGTGTAGACCTTACAGTGAAATGCTGAATACAACAGGTGTAGTAGACCTTACAGTGAAATGCCAAATACAACAGGTGTAGACCTTACAGTGAAATGCTGAATACAACAGTTGTAGTAGACCTTACAGTGAAATGCTGAATACAACAGGTGTAGACCTTACAGTGAAATGCTGAATACAACAGGTGTAGTAGACCTTACAGTGAAATGCTGAATACAACAGGTGTAGTAGACCTTACAGTGAAATGTTGAATACAACAGGTGTAGTAGACCTTACAGTGAAATGCTGAATACAACAGGTGTAGTAGACCTCACAGTGAAATGCTGAATACAACAGGTGTAGTAGACCTCACAGTGAAATGCTGAATACAACAGGTGTAGTAGACCTTACAGTGAAATGCTTACTTACAAGCCCTTAACCAACAATGCAGTTTCAAGAAAATACAACAACAAAAAAGTATGAGAGAAGAATAACAAATAATTAAAGAGCAGCAGTAAATAACAATGTGAAGGCTATATACAGGGGGTACCGGTACAGAGTCAATGTGGAGACTATATACAGGGGGTACCGGTACAGAGTCAATGTGGAGGCTATATACAGGGGGAACCGGTACAGAGTCAATGTGGAGGCTATATACAGGGGGTACCGGTACAGAGTCAATGTGGAGACTATATACAGGGGGTACCGGTACAGAGTCAATGTGGAGGCTATATACAGGGGGTACCGGTACAGAGTCAATGTGGAGGCTATATACAGGGGGGTACCAGTACAGAGTCAATGTGGAGGCTATATACAGGGGGTACCGGTACAGAGTCAATGTGGAGGCTATATACAGGGGGTACCGGTACAGAGTCAATGTGGAGGCTATATACAGGGGGTACCGGTACAGAGTCAATGTGCAGGGGCACCGGTTAGTCGAGGTAATATGTACATGTAGGTAGAGTTATTAAATTGACTATGCATAGATAGAGAGTAACAGCAGAGAGTAACAGCAGTATAAAAGAGGGGGCAATGCAAATAGTCTGGGTAGCCATTTGATTAGATGTTCAGGAGTCTTTTGGCTTGGGGGTAGAAGCTGTTTAGAAGCCTCTTGGACCTAGACTTGGCGCTTCAGTACCGCTTGCCATGTGGTAACAGAGAGAACAGTCTATGACTAGGGCGGTTGGAGTCTTTGACAATTTTTGGGCCTTCCTCTGACACCGCCAGGTATAGAGGTCCTGGATGGCAGGAAGCTTGGCCCCGGTGATGTACTGGGCTGTACGCACTACCCTCTGTAGTGCCTTGCGGTTGGAGGCCGAGCAGTTGCCATACCAGGCAGTGATGTAACCCGTCAGGATGTTCTCGATGGTGAAGCTGTAAAACCTTTTGAGGATTTGAGGACCCATGTCAAATCTTTTAAGTCTCCTGAGGGGGAATAGGTTTTGTTGTGCCCTCTTCACGACTGTCTTGGTGTGTTTGGACCATGTTAGTTTGTTGGTGATGTGGACGCCAAGGAACTTGAAGCTCTCAACCTGCTCCACTACAGCATCGTCGATGAGAACGGGGGCGTGCTCGGTCCTCCTTTTCCTGTAGTCCACAATCATCTCCTTTGTCTTGATCACATTGAGGGAGAGGTTGTTGTCCTGGCACCACACGGCCAGGTCACTGACCTCCTCCCTATAGGCTGTCTCATCGTTGTCGGTGATCAGGCCTACCACTGTTGTCATCTGCATACGTCATGATGGTGTTGGAGTCGTGCCTGGCTGTGCAGTCATGAGTGAACAGGGAGTACAGGACGGGACTGAGTACGCACCCCTGAGGGGCCCCCGTGTTGAGGATCAACGTGGTGGATGTGTTGTTACCTACCCTTACCACCTGGGGGCGTCCTGTCAGGAAGTTCAGGATCCAGTTTAGAGGGAGGTGTTTAGTCCCAGGGTCCTTAGCTTATTGATGAGCTTTGAGGGCACTATGGTGTTGAACGCTGAGCTGTAGTCAATGAATAGCATTCTCACATAAGTGTTCCTTTTGTCCAGGTGTGAAAGGGCAGTGTGGAGTGCAAAAGAGATTGCATCATATATGCATATGTTGGGGAGGTATGCAAATTGGAGTGGGTCTAGGGTTTCTGGGATAATGGTGTTGATGTGAGCCATGACCAGCCTTTCAAAGCATTTCATGGATACGGATGTGAGTGCTACGGGTCGGTAGTCATTTAAGCAGGTTACCTTAGTGTTCTTGGGCACAGGGACTATGGTGGTCTACTTGAAACATGTTGGTATTACAGACTCAGAAAGGGAGAGGTTGAACATGTCAGTGAAGACACTTGCCCGTTGGTCAGCGCATTCTCACAGTACACGTCCTGGTAATCCGTCTGGCCCTGCGGCCTTGTGAATGTTGACCTGTTTAAAGGTCTTATGAACATCGGCTGCGGAGAGCGTGATCACACAGTCCTCCGATTTCTGACGTGCTGTTCCTTCTTTTTCCGTAGTGTATTTCTGTATTGTTTTAGTGATTCACCATAGTGAAGGCGTAGGCTCAGGTTTTTCTGAGTCTCTATGTTTTTGATTGGATAGGTTTCTCAATTTCTTTCTGAGGTTTTTGCATTCTTCATCAAACCATTTGTCATTGTTGTTCATTTTCTTAGGTTGTCTGCTTGACATTTTTTGATTTGATAGGGAAACTGAGAGGTCAAATATACTGTTTAGGTTTTCTACTGCCAAGTTTACACCTTCACTATTACAGTGAAACATTTCGTCCAGGAAATTGTCTAGAAATGGTTGAATTTGTTGTTGCCTAATTGTTTTATGGTAAATATCCACACTACTTTCCTTTCATCTATAGTGTTTCTTAATATTATTCAGTTCCTTTGGCTTTGATGCCTCATGATTGAGTATTGCTCTGTTCAAGTAGACTGTGATTTTGCTGTGGTCTGATAGGGGTGTCAGTGGGCTGACTGAACGCTCTGAAAGACTCTGGGTTGAGGTCAGTGATAAAGTAGTCTACAGTACTACTGCCAAGTGATGAGCTATAGGTGTACCTACCATAGGAGTCCCCTCAAAGCCTACCATTGACTATGTACATACCCAGCATCCGACAGAGCTGCAGGAGTTGTGACCCGTTTTTGTTGGTTACGTTGTCGTAGTTCTGCCAATTGGGGCATATGGGGGAGGGAATGCTGTTACCTCCAGGCAGGTGTTTGTCCCACTGTGTGCTGAGAGTGTCAGGTACTTGTCCAGTTCTGGCATTTAGTTGCCACAGACTAGACATGTCCCTGGGCCTGGAAATGGTTGATCTCCCCCTCCAGGATGGAGAAGCTGTCTTCATTAAGGTATGGAGATTCTAGTGGGGGGATATAGGTAGCACACATGAGGACATTTTTCTCTGTTGAGATAATTTCCTTATCAATTTCTATCCAGATGTAAAATGTTTCTGTTTAAAACTAATTTAATAGAGTGGGTTAGGTCTGCTCTATACCAAATTAGCATACCCCCTGAGTCTCTTCCCTGTTTCACACCTGGTAGTGTGGTGGATGGGACTACCAGCTCTCTGTAACCAAGCGGGCAACTAGTGGGTCCATCTCCTCTATACCATGTTTCACACCTGGTAGTTTGGTGGATGGGACTACCAGCTCTCTGTAATCTAGAGGACAACCAGTGGGTCCGTCTCCTCTATACCATGTTTCACACCTGGTAGTTTGGTCGATGGGACTACCAGCTCTCTGTAACCTAAAGGGCAACCAGTTGGTCCGTCTCCTTTATACCATGTTTCTTGTAGGATGACAATGTCTGTATTTCTGATTTCTTTGATGAAGTCTGGGTTCCTGCTCTTTACGCCAAAGGCAGATGACCTCAGACCTTGTATATTCTAGGATGAGATAGTAAAAGCTTTGTGTTCCATAGTGTCAAGTGTTGTTTTTTTGTGTGGTTTAGGCCCGGACCATCGCAGTAGGTGTGAGCAGAGCATGTTGCACATCTGATACATACCTCTTAGGTCGCAGGATGGGGCTTGGCCGGGTGTAATAGTGGGGGTTGAGCCTGTTGCAGGATGGGGCTTGGCCGGGTGTAATAGTGGGGGTTGAGCCTGTTGCAGGATGGCGCTTGGCCGGGTGTAATAGTGGGGGTTGGGCCTGTTGCTCTGCTCACGGCATGGGCATATGTCCTGCTGTCATGTTGAGGTCCTTCTCTCTCTCTCTCTCTCTCTCTGTGTCTTTCTCTCATACACCATGTCCCTTAGCAGTACACAGCAGGTGCCCTGCATGCTTTAGAAGCCCTGCTGTGTGGAATTCTGGCTGTTGTCCTAGCCCTCTTTAGAAGCCCTGCTGTGTGGAAACCTGGCTGTAGTCCTAGCCCTCTTTAGAAGCCCTGCTGTGTGGAATCCTGGCTGTAGTCCTAGCCCTCTTTAGAAGCCCTGCTGTGTGGAATCCTGGCTGTAGTCCTAGCCCTCTTTAGAAGCCCTGCTGTGTGGAATTCTGGCTGTAGTCCTAGCCCTCTTTAGAAGCCCTGCTGTGTGGAATCCTGGCTGTAGTCCTAGCCCTCTTTAGAAGCCCTGCTGTGTGGAATCCTGGCTGTAGTCCTAGCCCTCTTTAGAAGCCCTGCTGTGTGGAATCCTGGCTGTAGTCCTAGCCCTCTTTAGAAGCCCTGCTGTGTGGAATCCTGGCTGTAGTCCTAGCCCTCTTTAGAAGCCCTGCTGTGTGGAAACCTGGCTGTAGTCCTAGCCCTCTTTAGAAGCCCTGCTGTGTGGAATCCTGGCTGTAGTCCTAGCCCTCTTTAGAAGCCCTGCTGTGTGGAAACCTGGCTGTAGTCCTAGCCCTCTTTAGAAGCCCTGCTGTGTGGAATCCTGGCTGTAGTCCTAGCCCTCTTTAGAAGCCCTGCTGTGTGGAATCCTGGCTGTAGTCCTAGCCCTCTTTAGAAGCCCTGCTGTGTGGAAACCTGGCTGTAGTCCTAGCCCTCTTTATAAGCCCTGCTGTGTGGAAACCTGGCTGTAGTCCTAGCCCTCTTTAGAAGCCCTGCTGTGTGGAAACCTGGCTGTAGTCCTAGCCCTCTTTAGAAGCCCTGCTGTGTGGAAACCTGGCTGTAGTCCTAGCCCTCTTTAGAAGCCCTGCTGTGTGGAAACCTGGCTGTAGTCCTAGCTGACGATCTGGGGCTCCTTATCTCACTTTCTCCCTCCAAACGTTCCAACTTGGAACCATAGAATTTGAATGATTCTCCTAGTTTGATTCTGACCTCAGATGAAACAACAGCACTGGCCATTCTATTAAAACAATGGAAGGAGGATATAGCTGCATGTCTTAGTCCTGGTCCTGGGGAATCTCCCCTTCACCATAGAATCTAGGGAATCTAATGGATGCCCTCAAATCAATACAGCTTATTCAACCATCCGACTGGTTTAATACAGCTTACTCAAACATCCAACTAGTTTAAAACAGCTTATTCAACCATCCGACTGGTTTAATACAGCTTATTCAACCATCCGACTAGTTTAATATAGATTATTCAACCATCCGACTAGTTTAATACAGCTTATTCAACCATCCGACTAGTTTAAAACAGCTTATTCAACCATCCGACTAGTTTAAAACAGCTTATTCAACCATCCAACTAGTTTAATACAGCTTATTCAACCATCCGACTAGTTTAATACAGCTTATTCAACCATCCAACTAGTTTAATACAGCTTATTCAACTATCCAACTAGTTTAATACAGCTTATTCAACCATCCAACTAGTTTAATACAGCTTATTCAACCATCCGATTGGTTTAATACAGCTTATTCAACCATCCGACTAGTTTAATATAGATTATTCAACCATCCGACTAGTTTAATACAGCTTATTCAACCATCCGACTGGTTTAATACAGCTTATTCAACCATCCGACTAGTTTAACACAGCTTATTCAACCATCCGACTAGTTTAAAACAGCTTATTCAACCATCCGACTAGTTTAAAACAGCTTATTCAACCATCCAACTAGTTTAATACAGCTTATTCAACCATCCAACTAGTTTAATACAGCTTATTCAACCATCCAACTAGTTAATACAGCTTATTCAACCATCCGCCTAGTTTAATACAGCTTATTCAACCATCTGACTAGTTTAAAACAACTTATTCAACCATCCGACTAGTTTAAAACAGCTTATCCAACTAGTTTAATACAGTTTATTCAACCATCCAACTAGTTTAATACAGCTTATTCAACTATCCAACTAGTTTAATACAGCTTATTCAACCATCCAACTAGTTTAATACAGCTTATTCAACCATCCAACTAGTTAATACAGCTTATTCAACCATCCAGCTAGTTTAATACAGCTTATTCAACCATCCAACTAGTTAATACAGCTTATTCAACCATCCAACTAGTTAATACAGCTTATTCAACCATCCAACTAGTTTAATACAGCTTATTCAACCATCCAACTAGTTAATACAGCTTATTCAACCATCCAACTAGTTTAATACAGCTTATTCAACCATCCAACTAGTTTAATACAGCTTATTCAACCATCCAACTAGTTAATACAGCTTATTCAACCATCCAACTAGTTTAATACAGCTTATTCAACCATCCGACTAGTTTAATACAGCTTATTCAACCATCCAACTAGTTTAATACAGCTTATTCAACTATCCAACTAGTTTAATACAGCTTATTCAACCATCCAACTAGTTTAATACAGCTTATTCAACCATCCAACTAGTTAATACAGCTTATTCAACCATCCAGCTAGTTTAATACAGCTTATTCAACCATCCAACTAGTTAATACAGCTTATTCAACCATTCAACTAGTTTAATACAGCGTATTCAACCATCCAACTGGTTTTATACAGCTTATTCAACCATCCAACTAGTTTAATACAGCTTATTCAACCATCCAACTAGTTTAATACAGCTTATTCAACCATCCAACTAGTTAATACAGCTTATTCAACCATCCAACTAGTTTAATACAGCTTATTCAACTATCCAACTAGTTTAATACAGATTACTCAGACATCCAGCTAGTTTAATACAGCTTATTCAACCATCTGACTAGTTTAATACAGCTTATTAAACCATCCAACTAGTTTAATACAGCTTATTCAACCATCCAACTAGTTTAATACAGCTTATTCAACCATCCAACTAGTTTAATACAGCTTATTCAACCATCCAACTAGTTTAATACAGCTTATTCAACCATCCAGCTAGTTTAATACAGCTTATTCAACCATCCAACTAGTTTAATATTGCTTATTCAACCATCCAACTAGTTTAATACAGCTTATTCAACCATCCAGCTAGTTTAATACAGCTTATTCAACCATCCAACTAGTTTAATACAGCTTATTCAACCATCCAACTAGTTTAATACAGCTTATTCAACCATCCAACTAGTTTAATACAGCTTATTCAACTATCCAACTAGTTTAATACAGCTTATTCAACCATCCAACTAGTTTAATACAGCTTATTCAACCATCCAACTAGTTAATACAGCTTATTCAACCATCCAGCTAGTTTAATACAGCTTATTCAACCATCCAACTAGTTAATACAGCTTATTCAACCATTCAACTAGTTTAATACAGCGTATTCAACCATCCAACTGGTTTTATACAGCTTATTCAACCATCCAACTAGTTTAATACAGCTTATTCAACCATCCAACTAGTTTAATACAGCTTATTCAACCATCCAACTAGTTAATACAGCTTATTCAACCATCCAACTAGTTTAATACAGCTTATTCAACTATCCAACTAGTTTAATACAGATTACTCAGACATCCAGCTAGTTTAATACAGCTTATTCAACCATCTGACTAGTTTAATACAGCTTATTAAACCATCCAACTAGTTTAATACAGCTTATTCAACCATCCAACTAGTTTAATACAGCTTATTCAACCATCCAACTAGTTTAATACAGCTTATTCAACCATCCAACTAGTTTAATACAGCTTATTCAACCATCCAGCTAGTTTAATACAGCTTATTCAACCATCCAACTAGTTTAATATTGCTTATTCAACCATCCAACTAGTTTAATACAGCTTATTCAACCATCCAGCTAGTTTAATACAGCTTATTCAACCATCCAACTAGTTTAATACAGCTTATTCAACCATCCAACTAGTTTAATACAGCTTATTCAACCATCCGACTAGTTTAATACAGCTTATTCAACCATCCGACTAGTTTAATACAGCTTATTCAACCATCCAACTAGTTTAATACAGCTTATTCAACCATCCGACTAGTTTAAAACAGCTTATTCAACAATTCAACTAGTTTAATACAGCTTATTCAACCTTATTCCTAGCCCTCTTTAGAAGCCCTGCTGTGTGGAATCCTGGCTGTAGTCTTAGCCCTCTTTAGAAGCCCTGCTGTGTGGAATCCTGGCTGTAGTCCTAGCCCTCTTTAGAAGCCCTGCTGTGTGGAAACCTGGCTGTAGTCCTAGCCCTCTTTAGAAGCCCTGCTGTGTGGAAACCTGGCTGTAGTCCTAGCCCTCTTTAGAAGCCCTGCTGTGTGGAAACCTGGCTGTAGTCCTAGCCCTCTTTAGAAGCCCTGCTGTGTGGAAACCTGGCTGTAGTCCTAGCCCTCTTTAGAAGCCCTGCTGTGTGGAAACCTGGCTGTAGTCCTAGCCCTCTTTAGAAGCCCTGCTGTGTGGAAACCTGGCTGTAGTCCTAGCCCTCTTTAGAAGCCCTGCTGTGTGGAAACCTGGCTGTAGTCCTAGCCCTCTTTAGAAGCCCTGCTGTGTGGAAACCTGGCTGTAGTCCTAGCCCTCTTTAGAAGCCCTGCTGTGTGGAAACCTGGCTGTAGTCCTAGCCCTCTTTAGAAGCCCTGCTGTGTGGAATCCTGGCTGTAGTCCTAGCCCTCTTTAGAAGCCCTGCTGTGTGGAATCCTGGCTGTAGTCCTCGCCCTCTTTAGAAGCCCTGCTGTGTGGAAACCTGGCTGTAGTCCTAGCCCTCTTTAGAAGCCCTGCTGTGTGGAAACCTGGCTGTAGTCCTAGCCCTCTTTAGAAGCCCTGCTGTGTGGAAACCTGGCTGTAGTCCTAGCTGACGATCTGGGGCTCCTTATCTCACTTTCTCCCTCCAAACGTTCCAACTTGGAACCATAGAATTTGAATGATTCTCCTAGTTTGATTCTGACCTCAGATGAAACAACAGCACTGGCCATTCTATTAAAACAATGGAAGGAGGATATAGCTGCATGTCTTAGTCCTGGTCCTGGGGAATCTCCCCTTCACCATAGAATCTAGGGAATCTAATGGATGCCCTCAAATCAATACAGCTTATTCAACCATCCGACTAGTTTAATATAGATTATTCAACCATCCGACTAGTTTAATACAGCTTATTCAACCATCCAACTAGTTAATACAGGTTATTCAACCATCCAACTAGTTCAGAACAGCTTATTCAACCATCCGACTAGTTTAAAACAGCTTATTCAACAATTCAACTAGTTTAATACAGCTTATTCAACCATCCAACTAGTTTAATACAGCTTATTCCAACTAGTTTATCATCAAACATACCTGTTCAATTCCAGGTATCAGGGTCCAGGGGGCTCGATTTGGGACATAACCCAGAGTAACCTCGTTGAGGTCACTGAACTTTGTTTACTGTAAAAAGTGTGTCCCTATAAATCACTGATTAACCCGTTGCTTTGGAGTGAGGGGCCTAAAGTAGTGCACTATGTAGGGAATAGGGTGCCATAGCGCTTTTGTCTAAAGTAGTGCACTATATAGGGAATAGGGTGCCGTTTGGGCGCACACGGAGTGTTTACAGTTCTCTTGTCGCCCACTCTTCCTCTGTGTAGAAGGAGCAGGTGCTTGCCTACCTAGCTGGTACCTCTTATCTACAGGATGGAGCTCTTGAAAGACTGAACTCTGGTCTAAAGTAGTGCACTATATAGGAATTAGGGGGCTATTTGGGATGCACTTAGTGTCTTGTTTCCTAATTCCCATACCCCTGATGACGGAAAAGGGGGTGTGCACCTATCGACCAATCACAGGTCAGCTGAGTTATGAGCCTGCACTCTGGTTACTCGGGTCACTCCGTTGTCGGCCCTGCCCTGCCTCTCCTCAGATACAAACAAACCTCAAAGTCTAACGAAGGGTGTGGAAAAACCAACATGTTCAACACTGTAGGTCGAGTCACATGATCTGTAGGCCTGGTCAAATGATCTGTAGGCCTTAATCACATGATCTGTAGGCCTAGTCACATGATCTGTAGACCTAGTCACATGATCTGTAGACCTAGTCACATGATCTGTAGACCTTAATCACATGATCTGTAGACCTAGTCACATGATCTGTAGACCTTAATCACATGATCTGTAGGCCTTAATCACATGATCTGTAGACCTTAATCACATGATCTGTAGGCCTTAATCACATGATCTGTAGGCCTAGTCACATGATCTGTAGACCGAATCCCCTAGAGTATTAACATTAAAATCCCCATCAGAATCTGTCTGTTTAAACTTAAAGATATAATTTTTTTGTTTGGGCTGCGTCTCAATCCACCGCATCTGCCTATGTCTGTATTCCAAACACGTAAAAGTCACTCTCTCTCTCCCCTCAGCCCTCAAATTAAGTGGACACTTCTGATGATCTATCATGAGTTAACACTTGCAGGGAGAGGGAGGAATGAATGAATTTTAAACGAACCGCCTTTGCATGGAAATTCGTCATTTGTTTGTCCCAAGGTAGTGTTTTCAGTTATCATGGAACCACCGGTAGCTGTTGTGTGTGATTTATATGCGCTACAGCCAAATATGATTGTATTTTAATATCTTGGCCGAAAGAAAATGCATCCGCAGACATCGAATACTAGCCATCTGATGATATCAGGTAAATTGAAAATTATAACGTATAAGTGTGATATCAGGGAACGTTATGCACTAGCTATCCTTTCCAAAAGTGAATTAAACAAAAAAACATGAATTACTTTAATTAAGAAGAGGTGTTTGTGCCATCATGTGCATTAGTAGCACAATTTCTAACTTATTTACATTCATTTTTACTTATACTTGTAAGTTGACTCCATATTGATGTTAGTTTTAAGTTTTGGTAAAATTTTCTTTGTGATGTACAATCATCCCGAATTGAATTATGGGGTGTTTCAGGCCCTGGCGTGAACAGAATTCGATCACTAAAACACTCGGATCACAAACGAAGGCTGAGGGACTTAGGTTACCAACTTTCCTTACTTGGCTAATTGTTTGGACCGACAGCAAAGATGGCCGCTGGGATTCCCCCGAGGGCATATGGTGAGGGTAAGTGGACAAGCATGTGTCTCTTTGACGTGTTTGGAATGCAGCCCCTCGTCTGTGGTGGAAAAGGGGTAGAGCTACAGTGGTGTTTGTCAGACCAGGTGACATCCCCAAAATCGGTCTTCTCACCAAAAAACGTCTAGCGTCACGAATACGATGGTGTTCTCCGTAAGTATTGTGTATGTGGAAATATATGATAATAAGGGTGTATTGTATGTATTAATGCCGAGTGTGTAATGTACAGAGTCTATTTTCTATACAGCAGTACATGTGTCTAAGTCAGTTCTCTATATATATATATATATGTTACGCCTGTATTTTGTACCAATTGACAGCAACACAAATGAAATGTTCTGTGAACTGTTTCTTTATTACAATGTTATGGGATTTTCAACAAAAAAAAGTATATAATTTTAAGATACTTGTCAGAACATTTCTCTGGTAACAGTTTACTGCACCTAGCGTTATATTCCGTATCTTATCATGATGCTGTTCCATACTCCCATTTGAGGTCAGTTGCCAAATACCAGCTGTGAGGTCATACATTACACAGTATACCGTAATAACGTTTCTTACCCCAATTACAGAAATCACTGGTTGACTCAGTGTCACGTTCTGACCTTAGTTCTTTTGTATTTTCTTTGTTTTAGTATGGTCAGGGCGTGAGTTGGGTGGGTTATCTATGTTTTGTGTTTCTATGTTGGGTTTTTCGTTTGGCCTGATATGGTTCTCAATCAGAGGCAGGTGTTAGTCTTTGTCTCTGATTGGGAACCATATTTAGGTAGCCTGTTTTCTGTTGTGTTTTGTGGGTGGTTGTCTTCCGTACGGAACTGTTCCGGTTTTCAGTAGTTCACTTTATTGTTTTGTATCTCAGTGTTCAGTTTGTTCTATTAAAGATTCATCATGAACACTTACCACGCTGCGCTTTGGTCCTCCTCTCTTTCTCCCAAAGAAGATCGTTACACTCAGTATCATTTTTTTGTTGTTGTAAATAGACTGTACAAGCAATTTGGCTTCCAGACATTAGAGGAGGAGTTTCTGCATTTTTTCAGTTTTGTCACCTCTCATGTCCCTTCACACACAATAGTGATGAGCGGCTTGACTCATAAACCGCAGTCTAGACGGGTTTAGGGTCATTCGATATTGCGTGGCTGAAGGGCGGGCGGGTTGAATAAAGAGAAACAATACCTTAAAAAATGTATAAATGTATAATTATTGTGCAATGTATATCTATAGGCTACATTGAGGTCTTTCCTTTCATTATTTGAGGCTATCTAGTTTAAGAGCATAAGCCTAAACGTTAGGGTTTCACTGAACTCGCGCCAAATAGCCAACACAGCCAAATGCCAAGTGATGCTTTTGGGCTCAGCAGTGCAGTCTGTGTTGTGTGATGATTGTGAGGCTCTATTACAAATTCTACAGTCACAAGATGGGACTTCAGATAGGCCTTGTGGCACGTCAAGGGAACTGTAGCCTGCTGTTTAGATGGGTTAAATGGAAACTGAAATCTGGACACTGACTGTAGGTCTATAACCTCTCACATTACCTTAATAACTCCTGCAGAATTAAGCATTGTTTGCAGTAAAATGATACACCAAATGTAGGCTAAATTTGGACCAGGGAACAGGAGCGGAGAAATATGATTTATTTATTTATGCATCGTGAGAGAACGCAAGAGTCAGATACAATCTGTAGAGGTGCTGTCTTCATCATAAAAGCATCATAAAAGCAGATAGTATTTCAACCACATAAAATATGCATCAAAGCCGAACTGAAATCATATCAGAAACACGTTGTGTCGTTTGACAGCTTTCTTTTGCCTTTACAACCGGTCAAACTGATGTCATTTGAACATTTTGCACAAACATTTTTCCCGTTTTTTTGTTGTTGTTGCGTTATTGTATTTTCCTCCCCTAAACATCTTTGCACCGTGAAAGATCACCGAGAACTTTACTGATGTCAACTAGATTTAAGCATTTATTCTATCGATCTATTACATTATTCTGTTGGGCAAGGGTTGATTTAGGGCAACATATAATGACAAAGGAGAAGCTGTATGTATCTAATTATAGACAAGTTGACTAACAAAAAAGCCTTTTGTAAATGTCGGAAATTATCATCAGAAACTAAATCAGACAACAACAGAAAAATCCTGCGTCCCCTGTAAAAAAAAAAATCATTCTGCCGTCTTTGACTGTAGCCTATAGTGAATGTTCTATATTTACGGGTTAGGTTTGAGTGGGGCCTCAGATTTTCACATAGAGTCGTTGAGTCGGCGTGCTGGCTCAGTCAATATCCTGACAGAACACGCCAGTCACTGACGTCATGTGGGTGTGGTCTCAGCGCGGGCGTGGGACCGCACCTCCGAGGCTCCGCCAATCCGAGAGGAAACCGGCTTCTCTTGAACCCAGATGGCTTCGGCTGATATATAACGCCCGGGGCTGAGAGATAATTTATGAAAACGTACCAGCGTCGTATAGCTTTGTCTAGCTGACAGCGAATAGGACGGAGCAGCCAAACTTGAGGAGAAGCATACCTAACCAAGGCGCAAAGAAACAAGGGACACTTCGAATTGTATAAAGATCCAGACTATTTATTTGGTGAGTAATTATTCATTTTAATGTATTAAGTTAAAGCAGATATGTTGTGTAAACTGAATTGATATTTTTTTTTTCAAATTTCTTGAAGCAAAATGTACAATTATATGGGATAACATTGAGTTTTTTTTATACTGATGCAAATTAGGACTTTTATTTTAAGGACTTAATATAAATAACTATATTATAGAGACTGTCGCTTATTGTTATTATTTCTCGAAATCAGCAATCTAGTAGAATTAAAACAACTCGATCGATTCAACTGTTGGCACACCTAACCTTCGCGCAAAAAAAAAGGTATTTTAAGGAAACAACACAACATAGAGAAGAAGATATAACACTACTGCTTGAAATTAAACCCTGCCAATGTGGTTTATAGCCTTTCCGTTACGTGGCCTCTACCCGGTCTTTGTTCGGTATAGAATTTTCCAATCAGTCCTAGGACACGTTCATATGAACCAGGGTGAGGAGTTGGACTAAAGCCCGGCAGATGGCGATATTGAGTTGTTTCATCTTACCGTCCGAAGGGAGTGCATGCAGCCGGCTTATACGTTTATCCCCCATGGACCAATTCCTTACATAAAACATTCTCCATTCAACTGCAAAGGCATCAATTTCCTCAACTCGATTTAATGGCGAGAAGGCGGGAAAAATAACTGATTGGCTGAAAGTGACATGGCAACATCCAGGACCAGCATTACCTACTCTAGCATGGGGATGGTAAACGGTGTTTCATGAACATAGTACACATTTTCCCTGTTTTATGTTTTCTTTGTTGTTGTTGCCTTCTCTCTATTAAATAGAGTTAGGGTTAGGGTTAGGGTTAGGGTTAGGAGGAAATTGAGGAAATTGACGCATCTGCAGCTTGTATAGCCGCCTGAATGCATTCATTCCCTTTGGACAGTGAGATGAAACGTCTCAATATTGCATATTAATATGTTACGTGTACACATCGACCTCAAACTACCTCGTACTCCTGCACATCGACTCGGTACCGCTACCACGTGTCTATAGCCAAGTTATCATTACTCATTGTGTATCTATTATTACGTGTTGTTACTTTTATATTATTTCTCTATTTTATTTCTCTATTTTCTTTCTCTGCATTGTTTAACTTGGCTCAAACGTTTCGTGTAGCCTTCCACAAGCTTCCCACAATAAGTTGGGTGAATTTTGGCCCATTCCTCCTGACAGAGCTGGTGTAACTGAGTCAGGTTTGTAGGCCTCCTTGATCGCACACGCTTTTTCAGTTCTGCCCACAACTTTTCTATAGGATTGAGACCTTGACTTTGTTGTCCTGAAGCCATTTTGCCACAAC
This sequence comes from Salvelinus namaycush, assembly GCF_016432855.1. Lineage (NCBI taxonomy): Eukaryota > Metazoa > Chordata > Actinopteri > Salmoniformes > Salmonidae > Salvelinus > Salvelinus namaycush. The sequence goes on along the minus strand of NW_024061380.1, from coordinate 113,584 downwards.
TTTGGAAGTATGCTTGGGGTCATTGTCCATTTGAAAGACCCATTTGCGACCAAGCTTTAACTTCCTGACTAATGTCTTGAGATGTTGCTTCAATATATCCACATAATTTTCCTGCCTCATGATGCCATCTATTGTGTGAAGTGCACCAGTCCCTCCTGCAGCAAAGCACTCCCACAACATGATGCTGCTACCCCCGTGCTTCACGGTTGGGATGGTGTTCTTCAGCTTGCAAGCTTCCCCATTTTTCCTCCAAACATACAATGGCCATTATGGCCAAACAGTTCTATTTTTGTTTCATCAGACAAGAGGACATTTCTCAAAAAAGTACGATCTTTGTCCCCATGTGCAGTTGCAAACCGTAGTCTGGCTTTTTTATGGTGGTTTTGGTGCAGTGGCTTCTTCCTTGCTGAGCGGCCTTTCAGGTTATGTCGATATAGGACTCGTTTTACTGTGGATATAGATACTTTTGTACCTGTTTCCTCCAGCATCTTCACAAGGTCCTTTGCTGTTGTTCTGGGATTGATTTGCACTTTTCGCACCAAAGTACGTTCATCTCTAGGAGACAGAACGCGTCTCCTTCCTGAGTGGTATGACGGCTGTGTGGTCCCATGGTGTTTATACTTGCGTACTATTGTTTGTACAGATGAATGTGTTACCTTCAGGCTTTTGGAAATTGCTCCCAAGGATGAACCAGACTTGTGGAGGTCTACAATTTGTTTCTGAGGTCTTGGCTGATTTCTTTTGATTTTCCCATGATGTCAAGCAAAGAGGCACTGAGTTTGAAGGTAGGCCTTTAAATACATCCACAAGTACACCTCCAATTGACTCAAATTATGTCAATTAGCCTATCAGAAGCTTCTAAATCCATGACATAATTTTCTGGAATTTTCCAAGCTGTTTAAAGGCACAGTCAACTTAGTGTATGTAAACTTCTGACCCACTGGAATTGTGATACAGTGAATTATAAGTGAAACAATCTGTCTGTAAACAATTGTTGGAAAAATTACTTGTGTCATGCACAAAGTAGATGTCCTAACCGACTTACCAAACCTATAGATTGTTAACAAGAAATTTGTAGAGTGGTTGAAAAACGAGTTTTAATGACTCCGACCTAAGTGTATGTAAACTTCCGACTTCAACTGTAGCCAGTCCTTGGCTGGGCTGAGCCTTAGCCTATAGGAATGCTGTGTTTATGTAGCCAGTCCTTGGCTGGGTTGGGCCTTAGCCTATAGGAATGCTGTGTTTATGTAGCCAGTCCTTGGCTGGGTTGGGCCTTAGCCTATAGGAATGCTGTGTTTACATAGCCAGTCCTTGGCTGGGTTGGGCCTTAGGCTATAGGAATGCTGTGTTTATGTAGCCAGTCCTTGGCTGGGTTGGGCCTTAGCCTATAGGAATGCTGTGTTTATGTAGCCAGTCCTTGGCTGGGTTGGGCCTTAGCCTATAGGAATGCTGTGTTTACATAGCCAGTCCTTGGCTGGGCTGAGCCTTAGCCTATAGGAATGCTGTGTTTACATAGCCAGTCCTTGGCTGGGTTGGGCCTTAGCCTATAGGAATGCTGTGTTTACATAGCCAGTCCTTGGCTGGGTTGGGCCTTAGCCTATAGTAATGCTGTGTTTACATAGCCAGTCCTTGGCTCAACATGTTCTCAGGGCATTTCGTAATATTCTGTACGTAAATCTTTAGTTTATAATTACGTTTTGTATGGTAGGACTATGTATTAATTTGTAAATATCTGTCCTCCTTTCCTTATGATATGTTATGAATTACAAGCCGTATGATATGTTACGAATTTCCAATTCGTAAAATATGTTACAAATTGCAATTTGTACCGTATATTTACGAATTTTCTAAATGTAGAAATGGTACGAATTTGCAAAACGTTTAATATGTTATGAATTCCGATTTGTTGTGGCTAATGTTAGATAGATGGCTTAAGCTAACGTTAGCCTAGCACTAGGGGTTCACGTTAGGGTTTAGGTTAGGGGGAAGCCAACATGGTAAGTAGTTTTAAATAGCTAAAATGCTGAAGTTGTCCGTGATGAGATTTGAACACACAACCCTTTTGGGTTGCTAGATGTTCTCATTGTCTCAATGTGTTAGGCTTGGCTCAACAGATGGAGATGGATGAGGGCGCTAATTTACCTGAAAGAGGTATTTTCGTTCAGTGAGTAAAATGAGTATCAAGGACAATTTATTATGTTGCACTTGCAACTGTAGGGGAAATGAGACCAATCACTACATGGCTTTATGTTTGAATGTTCTTGGCAGACGCAGACCAAATGAACAGTGTTTATTGAATTAGACAAATTAGACTAGGCCTACTTGGATAGAGTTAGATACATTACAAAGTAAATGGCAGTTATTATTGGATCTGCCGTGGGTCTATCTGACTGAGTTGGGCCTATGTGTAATACAGTGTTATTTCAGGGCTGTTACAGTGCCAACTGTACATCAGACTACAAGCATAGTCCTATGGATAAAAAAAAAGTTAAATCTGGATTATTTTACATTTCAAGTCAGGTCTGAGAGGGGAACAGAAAAACCTAGTGTCCTAAACCGTTTCCTCTATGTCTCTTAACCCACTGGGCAAATCTGGTTTAATCAACTTTGCTATGTCTTTTCAACAACAACAATCTATTGAATCGTTGAATCAATCTTGAAAATTAATGTGAGGGGAATTTCTTGTTTTTTTGTAACCTAAATCCAGTTACATGGTGACATGTTTTGTTGATTTCACGTTAGTAATTTGCATAGTGGAGTCTTTTGTTTAGACATGTAGCTAGCTAGCTAAACAATGAACCATAATCCCAACTCATAATGTTATTACCCTGCATGAATCTGCAGGTAGCTAACCAACCAGGTTCATTGTTAGCTAGCTAACATTAGGCTATAACTAGCAATGCAAGTGGCTCTGCGATACAAATAATATTACTACACAGATCATACATGTAATGTTAGCTAGCTAGACAGCCAGCTAACGTTAGCTAGCTAGCTAACAGTACACTTTAACTTGAAATGAAAACGGCTTTCTGACAAAATTAGAAACGTGTTATATCTGAAATTTTAGCTAGCTAGGCCGAGAGCTCATCATAGCGGGATGAGAGCTCGTCATAGCGGGATGAGAGCTCGTCATAGCGGGATGAGAGTGCATCATAGCGGGATGAGAGCTCGTCATAGCGGGAGGAGAGTGCATCATAGCGGGATGAGAGTGCATCATAGCGGGAGGAGAGCTCGTCATAGCTGGATGAGAGCTCGTCATAGCGGGATGAGAGTGCATCATAGCGGGATGAGAGCTCGTCATAGCGGGATGAGAGCTCGTCATAGCGGGATGAGAGTGCATCATAGCGGGAGGAGAGCTCGTCATAGCGGGATGAGAGCTCGTCATAGCGGGATGAGAGCTTGTCATAGCGGGATGAGAGCTCGTCATAGCGGGAGGAGAGTGCATCATAGCGGGATGAGAGTGCATCATAGCGGGATGAGAGTGCATCATAGCGGGATGAGAGCTCGTCATAGCGGGATGAGAGCTTGTCATAGCGGGATGAGAGCTCGTCATAGCGGGAGGAGAGTGCATCATAGCGGGATGAGAGTGCATCATAGCGGGATGAGAGTGCATCATAGCTGGATGAGAGCTCGTCATAGCGGGAGGAGAGCTCGTCATAGCGGGATGAGAGTGCATCATAGCTGGATGAGAGCTCGTCATAGCGGGATGAGAGTGCATCATAGCGGGATGAGAGCTCGTCATAGCGGGATGAGAGTGCATCATAGCGGGATGAGAGTGCATCATAGCGGGATGAGAGCTCGTCATAGCGGGATGAGAGTGCATCATAGCGGGATGAGAGCTCGTCATAGCGGGATGAGAGCTCGTCATAGCGGGATGAGAGCTCGCCATAGCGGGATGAGAGCTCGTCATAGCGGGAGGAGAGCTCGTCATAGCGGGATGAGAGTGCATCATAGCGGGATGAGAGCTCGTCATAGCGGGATGAGAGTGCATCATAGCGGGAGGAGAGCTCGTCATAGCGGGATGAGAGCTCGTCATAGCGGGATGAGAGCTCGTCATAGCGGGAGGAGAGCTCGTCATAGCGGGATGAGAGCTCGTCATAGCGGGATGAGAGTGCATCATAGCGGGATGAGAGCTCGTCATAGCGGGATGAGAGCTCGTCATAGCGGGATGAGAGTGCATCATAGCGGGATGAGAGCTCGTCATAGCGGGAGGAGAGCTCGTCATAGCGGGATGAGAGTGCATCATAGCGGGATGAGAGCTCGTCATAGCGGGATGAGAGTGCATCATAGCGGGAGGAGAGCTCGTCATAGCGGGATGAGAGCTCGTCATAGCGGGAGGAGAGCTCGTCATAGCGGGATGAGAGCTCGTCATAGCGGGATGAGAGCTCATCATAGCGGGATGAGAGCTCATCATAGCGGGATGAGAGCTCGTCATAGCGGGACGAGAGCTCGTCATAGCGGGACGAGAGCTCGTCATAGCGGGACGAGAGCTCGTCATAGCGGGACGAGAGCTCGTCATAGCGGGACGAGAGCTCGTCATAGCGGGATGAGAGCTCGTCATAGCGGGATGAGAGTGCATCATAGCGGGAGGAGAGCTCGTCATAGCGGGATGAGAGCTCGTCATAGCGGGATGAGAGCTCGTCATAGCGGGATGAGAGCTCGTCATAGCGGGATGAGAGCTCGTCATAGCGGGATGAGAGCTCGTCATAGCGGGAGGAGAGCTCGTCATAGCGGGATGAGAGTGCATCATAGCGGGATGAGAGTGCATCATAGCGGGATGAGAGTGCATCATAGCTGGATGAGAGCTCGTCATAGCGGGATGAGAGCTCGTCATAGCGGGATGAGAGCTCGTCATAGCGGGATGAGAGCTCGTCATAGCAGGATGAGAGCTCGTCATAGCGGGAGGAGAGTGCATCATAGCGGGATGAGAGCTCGTCATAGTGGGATGAGAGTGCATCATAGCGGGAGGAGAGTGCATCATAGCGGGATGAGAGCTCGTCATAGCGGGATGAGAGCTCGTCATAGCGGGATGAGAGTGCATCATAGCGGGATGAGAGCTCGTCATAGCGGGAGGAGAGTGCATCATAGCGGGATGAGAGCTCGTCATAGCGGGATGAGAGTGCATCATAGCGGGATGAGAGCTCGTCATAGCGGGAGGAGAGCTCGTCATAGCGGGATGAGAGCTCGTCATAGCGGGATGAGAGCTCGTCATAGCGGGATGAGAGCTCGTCATAGCGGGATGAGAGCTCGTCATAGCGGGAGGAGAGCTCGTCATAGCGGGATGAGAGCTCGTCATAGCGGGATGAGAGCTCGTCATAGCGGGAGGAGAGTGCATCATAGCGGGAGGAGAGTGCATCATAGCGGGAGGAGAGTGCATCATAGCGGGATGAGAGCTCGTCATAGCGGGATGAGAGCTCGTCATAGCGGGAGGAGAGTGCATCATAGCGGGATGAGAGCTCGTCATAGCGGGATGAGAGCTCGTCATAGCGGGATGAGAGCTCGTCATAGCGGGATGAGAGTGCATCATAGCGGGATGAGAGCTCGTCATAGCGGGATGAGAGCTCGTCATAGCGGGAGGAGAGTGCATCATAGCGGGATGAGAGCTCGTCATAGCGGGATGAGAGTGCATCATAGCGGGATGAGAGCTCGTCATAGCGGGATGAGAGTGCATCATAGCGGGATGAGAGCTCGTCATAGCGGGATGAGAGCTCGTCATAGCGGGATGAGAGCTCGTCATAGCGGGAGGAGAGCTCGTCATAGCGGGATGAGAGCTCGTCATAGCGGGATGAGAGCTCGTCATAGCGGGATGAGAGTGCATCATAGCGGGATGAGAGCTCGTCATAGCGGGATGAGAGTGCATCATAGCGGGATGAGAGCTCGTCATAGCGGGATGAGAGTGCATCATAGCGGGAGGAGAGCTCGTCATAGCGGGATGAGAGCTCGTCATAGCGGGAGGAGAGCTCGTCATAGCGGGATGAGAGCTCGTCATAGCGGGATGAGAGCTCGTCATAGCGGGATGAGAGTGCATCATAGCGGGATGAGAGCTCGTCATAGCGGGATGAGAGTGCATCATAGCGGGATGAGAGCTCGTCATAGCGGGATGAGAGTGCATCATAGCGGGAGGAGAGCTCGTCATAGCGGGATGAGAGTGCATCATAGCGGGAGGAGAGCTCGTCATAGCGGGATGAGAGTGCATCATAGCTGGATGAGAGCTCGTCATAGCGGGATGAGAGCTCGTCATAGCGGGACGAGAGCTCGTCATAGCGGGATGAGAGCTCGTCATAGCGGGATGAGAGCTCGTCATAGCGGGATGAGAGCTCGTCATAGCGGGAGGAGAGTGCATCATAGCGGGATGAGAGCTCGTCATAGCGGGATGAGAGTGCATCATAGCGGGATGAGAGCTCGTCATAGCGGGATGAGAGTGCATCATAGCGGGATGAGAGCTCGTCATAGCGGGAGGAGAGCTCGTCATAGCGGGATGAGAGTGCATCATAGCGGGATGAGAGTGCATCATAGCGGGATGAGAGCTCGTCATAGCGGGAGGAGAGCTCGTCATAGCGGGATGAGAGCTCGTCATAGCGGGATGAGAGCGCATCATAGCGGGATGAGAGCTCGTCATAGCGGGATGAGAGTGCATCATAGCGGGATGAGAGCTCGTCATAGCGGGATGAGAGTGCATCATAGCGGGATGAGAGTGCATCATAGCGGGATGAGAGTGCATCATAGCGGGATGAGAGCTCGTCATAGCGGGATGTGAGTGCATCATAGCGGGAGGAGAGCTCGTCATAGCGGGATGAGAGTGCATCATAGCGGGATGAGAGCTCGTCATAGCGGGATGAGAGTGCATCATAGCGGGATGAGAGCTCGTCATAGCGGGATGAGAGTGCATCATAGCGGGATGAGAGCTCGTCATAGCGGGATGAGAGCTCGTCATAGCGGGATGAGAGCTCGTCATAGCGGGAGGAGAGCTCGTCATAGCGGGATGAGAGCTCGTCATAGCGGGATGAGAGTGCATCATAGCGGGATGAGAGCTCGTCATAGCGGGATGAGAGTGCATCATAGCGGGATGAGAGTGCATCATAGCGGGATGAGAGCTCGTCATAGCGGGATGAGAGCTCGTCATAGCGGGATGAGAGTGCATCATAGCGGGATGAGAGCTCGTCATAGCGGGATGAGAGTGCATCATAGCTGCACCATATTTGCACTTTGAGTGGTTTTGCGCGCTTGCTACTATTATTTGCCCTTATGATTTGGAGGCATCTGAAAACACTGAACCTGGAAAAAAGCTATTGAATGGTCAGTGATAATCATCATTTGAGACATGTAATTAACTAAACATATTTACATTCAGGCTGCAATATGTTATCGGCCAAGTGGGACCGTCATGGTAGCCTACATAATTGGATGGTGTATCAATACACCCAGACACTACAAAGATACAGGCGTCCTTCCTAACCCAGTTGCCGGAGAGGAAGGAAACCACTCAGGGATTTTCCCATGTTGCCAATGGTGACTAAAACAGTTACAGAGTTTAATGGTTGTGATTCTATTCCTCTTCTTTTAATACCATTGTATTATTTCACTATTCCTGCATGTTGGAGTGGGGGAGCCTGAGATTTCACTGTACCCTGTAATCTCACCTGCAACCCTGTACATGTGACTATTAAACAATCTGAAGCTGTTAGGAGAAAACTGAGGACGGATCAACAATATTGTAGTTACAGTACTGTAAGTGAAGCCTGTACAGAAAATGCATCCGATTTGCAAAAAATATGGCAAAGCAATTAACTTTTTGTCCTGAATACAAAGTGTTATGTTTGGGTCAAATCCAATAAAACACATTACTGAGTACCACTCTCCATATTTTCAAGCACTGTGGTGGCTGCATCATGTTATCGGTATGCTTGTAATTGTTAAGAACTGGGGAGTTTTTCAGGATAAAAAAGAAACAGAAACATGCAAAATCCTAGAGGAAAACCTGGTTCAGTCTGCTTTCCACCAGACACTGGGAGATGAATTCACCTTTCAGCAGGACAATAAGTTAACCCCCCTAAGGTCGATGTCTGCACCCCCGCGGAAATCTAAATAACATTAAAAAAAATCCCCAGCAAAATCCGTCAGTTTAAGCTACAGATATCTGTTTTTTTTGCATTGGATGCATCACAATCCACCTCATCCGCCTATGTCGCACTTCCGCATCTGCTGTGACAGAGCTAGAGCGAATTTAGTCAGACCATGAGAAATGCCGAAATTGTGCCTTCTCACAAGTAGTGCACTATATAGGGAATAGGGCTCTGGTCTAAAGTAGTGCACTATATATAGGGAATAGGGCTCTGGTCTATAGTAGTACACTATATAGGGAATAGGGCTCAGGTCTAAAGTATTGCACTACATAGGGAATAGGGCTCTGGTCTAAAGTAGTGCACTATAGAGGGAATATGGCTCTGGTCTAAAGTAGTGCACTACATAGGGAATAGGGCTCTGGTCAAAAGTATTGCACTACATAGGGAATAGGGCTCTGGTCTAAAGTAGTGCACTATATAGGGAATAGGGCTCTGGTCTAAAGTAGTGCACTATAGAGAGAATAGGGCTCTGGTCAAAAGTATTGCACGACATAGGGAATAGGGCTCTGGTCTAAAGTAGGGCACTATAGAGGGAATAGGGCTCTGGTCTAAAGTAGTGCACTACATAGGGAATAGGGCTCTGGTCTAAAGTAGTGCACTACATAGGGAATAGCAGGGTGCCATTTGGGACAAAGCCTGTGGCTAAACTAAATTATGCCACGACTGCTGAGCACAGTGTACGCTTTGTCCTTCCAGTCCTGGTAGAGGTCCATTTCTTTCCACATATCTCTTTCACGGTTTCGTGTGCGTCCCCGGGCATGTCCCGTGTTGGTTTTGGCACGGCAAACTCACGTTGCTTAGTACAGTTTGTCTCTGTCGTGAGACTGCGGTACTTCTGCTGACTAACTGGCATTTGGCCGCCCAAGTATGACAACATGTCCTGTACCTAGACATAGTCAATCTGGCAGGACCAACCTTGTAGTGAACAAAATGAAATGAGTTTCTCAAATTGTATTTTATGACAGACATTCTTCTAGTGTAAAGTATTCTGATTTCTTGTGTCCTTCCTGCCCCCCCCCCTTCTGTTGACATATTTTTATTTAACTTTTATTTATTCAGCCCAATACCTTATTTATTCAGCCCAATACTTTATTGATTCAGCCCAATACCTTATTGATTCAGCCCAATACTTTATTTATTCATTCCAATACCTTATTGATTCAGCCCAATACTTTATTTATTCAGCCCAATACTTTATTTATTCAGCCCAATACTTTATTTATTCAGCCCAATACTTTATTTATTCAGCCCAATACCTTATTTATTCAGCCCAATACTTTATTTATTCATTCCAATACCTTATTTATTCAGCCCAATACTTTATTTATTCATTCCAATACCTTATTTATTCAGCCCAATACCTTATTTATTCAGCCCAATACTTTATTTATTCATTCCAATACCTTATTTATTCAGCCCAATACTTTATTTATTCAGCCCAATTGTAACGATCGTCGTAATATTCTTCCTCCTCCTCGGACGAGGAGAGGCGAGACGGGTCGGACCAATAAGCAGAGTGATTCGTGTCCATGATATTTTAATGAATCGAACTGAACACTTAACATACAAAAAACAACAAAACGTGACAAAACCGAAAACAGTCCCGTGTGGCACGAACACTGACACGAGATACAACCACCCACAAAACACATGTGAAACCCCGGCTGCCTTAGTATGATTCTCAATCAGGGACAAACGATCTACAGCTGCCTCTGATTGAGAATCATACCAGGCCGAACACAAAAACCCCAACATAGAAAAACACACATAGACCAACCCACCCAACTCACGCCCTGACCAACTAAATAAATACAAGAAAAAAGGAAAACAGGTCAGGAACGTGACATAACCCCCCCCCTTAAGGTGCGAACTCCGGGCGCACCCGCATAAACTCTAGGGGAGGGTCTGGGTGGGCGTCTGTCCACGGTGGCGGCTCTGGCGCTGGTCGTGGTCCCCAACCCACCATAGTCAAACCCCGCTTCCGTGGTCTCCTCCCAATGGCCACCCTCCATGTCAAACCCACTCTACCAAAAGGCAGCACCGGACTGAGGGGCAGCACCGGACTGAGGGGCAGCACCGGACTGAGGGGCAGCACCGGACTGAGGGGCAGCACCGGACTGAGGGACAGCACCGGACTGAGGGGCAGCACCGGACTGAGGGGCAGCACCGGACTGAGGGGCAGCACCGGACTGAGGGGCAGCACCGGACTGAGGAACAGCACCGGACTGAGGGACAGCACCGGACTGAGGGGCAGCACCGGACTGAGGGACAGCACCGGACTGAGGGGCAGCACCGGACTGAGGGGCAGCACCGGACTGAGGGGCAGCACCGGACTGAGGGACAGCACCGGACTGAGGGACAGCACCGGACTGAGGGACAGCACCGGACTGAGGGGCGGATCCTGGCTGGCTGGCTCTGACGGATCCTGGCTGGCTGGCTCTGGCGGATCCTGGCTGGCTGGCTCTGGCGGATCCTGGCTGGCTGGCTCTGGCGGATCCTGGCTGGCTGGCTCTGGCGGATCCTGGCTGGCTGGCTCTGGCGGATCCTGGCTGGACGGCTCTGGCGGATCCTGGCTGGACGGCTCTGGCAGCTCCTGGCTGGACGGCTCTGGCAGGTCCTGGCTGACTGGCTCTGGCAGGTCCTGGCTGACTGGCTCTGGCAGGTCCTGGCTGACTGGCTCTGGCAGGTCCTGGCTGACTGGCTCTGGCAGGTCCTGGCTGGACGGCTCTGGCAGGTCCTGGCTGGACGGCTCTGGCAGGTCCTGGCTGGACGGCTCTGGCAGGTCCTGGCTGGACGGCTTTGGCAGGTCCTGGCTGGACGGCTCTGGCAGGTCCTGGCTGGACGGCTCTGGCAGGTCCTGGCTGGACGGCTCTGGCTGGTCCTGGCTGGACGGCTCTGAAAGCTCAGTACCGACGGACAGCGCTGGGCAGGCAGACAGTTCAGGCGCCGCTGGGCAGACGGCAGACTCTGGCCGGCTGAGACGCACTGTAGACCTGGTGCGTGGTATAGGCACTGGCTGCGCTGGAGAGGAGGAAGGCTCTGACAGCGCTGGACAGGTGGGAGCAGCTGGAGAGAGAACCCGGAGAGACAGCCTGGTGCGGGGGGCTGCCACCGGAGGACTGGTACATGGAGGTGGCACCGGGTATACCGGACCGTGAAGGAGGACACGTGCTCTTGAGCACCGAGCCTGCCCAACCTTACCAGGTTGAATGGTGCCCGTAGCCCTGCCAGTGCGGCGAGGTGGAATAGCCCGCACTGGGCTATGCTGGCGAACCGGGGACACCATTCGTAAGGCTGGTGCCATGTATGCCGGCCCGAGGAGACGCACTGGAGGCCAGATGCGTTGGGCCGGCTTCATGACATCCGGCTCGATGCCCAACTTAGCCCTACCAGTGCGGCGAGGTGGAATAGCCCGCACTGGGCTAAGCACGCGTACTGGGGACACCGTGCGCTTTACCGCATAACACGGTGTCTGACCAGTACGACGCCCTCTCACTCCACGGTAAGCACGGGGAGTTGACTCAGGTATCCTACCCGGCTTTGCCACACTCCTCGTGTGCCCTCCCCCAAGAAATTTTTGGGTCTGACTCTCGGGCTCCCAACCGCGTCGCCGCGCTGCCTCCTCATACCAGCGCCTCTCTGCCTTCGCTGCCTCCAGCTCCGCCTTGGGACGGCGATATTCCCCTGGCTGAGCCCAGGGTCCTTTGCCGTCCAGGATCTCCTCCCAAGTCCAGGAGTCCTGGGTTTTTTCCCACTGCTGTCGCTGCCCGTTTGCACTCCGCTTGATCCTAGATTGGTGGGTGGTTCTGTAACGATCGTCGTAATATTCTTCCTCCTCCTCGGACGAGGAGAGGCGAGACGGGTCGGACCAATAAGCAGAGTGATTCGTGTCCATGATATTTTAATGAATCGAACTGAACACTTAACATACAAAAAACAACAAAACGTGACAAAACCGAAAACAGTCCCGTGTGGCACGAACACTGACACGAGATACAACCACCCACAAAACACACGTGAAACCCCGGCTGCCTTAGTATGATTCTCAATCAGGGACAAACGATCTACAGCTGCCTCTGATTGAGAATCATACCAGGCCGAACACAAAACCCCAACATAGAAAAACACACATAGACAACCCACCCCAACTCACGCCCTGACCAACTAAATAAATACAAGAAAAAAGGAAAACAGGTCAGGAACGTGACACCAATACCTTATTTATTCAGCCCAATACTTTATTTATTAATTCCAATACCTTATTTATTCAGCCCAATACTTTATTTATTCATTCCAATACCTTATTTATTCAGCCCAATACTTTATTTATTCATTCCAATACCTTATTTATTCAGCCCAATACTTTATTTATTCAGCCCAATACCTTATTTATTCATTCCAATACCTTATTTATTCAGCCCAATACTTTATTTATTCAGCCCAATACTTTATTTATTCAGCCCAATACTTTATTTATTCAGCCCAATACTTTATTTATTCAGCCCAATACCTTATTTATTCAGCCCAATACTTTATTTATTCAGCCCAATACTTTATTTATTCAGCCCAATACTTTATTTATTCAGCCCAATACCTTATTTATTCAGCCCAATACCTTATTTATTCAGCCCAATACCTTATTTATTCAGCCCAATAATTTATTTATTCAGCCCAATACCTTATTTATTCAGCCCAATACCTTATTTATTCATTGATGGTGCATCAATGCATCTGATTGATGATCCAATATGTTTTAATTGTATCTGTTGCTAGCAAATAAACACGTTTATTAGAGGTAATGTATCCTGAACCTTGAGTTTGAGTCCTTGACAACTGAAGCATTCTACTTAGTTGTAAAGTATTCAGGTGAGTGGGGTCCTTACAATGCCCCCCCATCCTCCTCCTTTAGGTGACTTGTCAAGATGCCTGTTATTAGAACTCTCAGCAAGGTGGCTAAGCAAGCCCTCCTGAACCCAGGATGTGGCTGTCAGCCAATCACAGTGGCCGTACGGACCATCAGCTTCTCGCCCCGCCAGGTCACCTCGGACGCCAGCTTCCACTCCGTGTCCTTCTCCGAGACAGACCACCCCAAGGTGCTCATCACAGGTAAGACCAATCAATGAATCACCCAGTTAAGACCCCACGAGAGATCACCTAGAGGAAGAAACATAACACATTAGAATCTCTTATTAATGATTCGAATAAGCATCTTTCTCTAATGACTCTCAAGCTAGCTGTAGTCTGTTGGGAAGAACCTCAATAACACAATCTCTCTGTAAAGAAGATGAGCTTTGTATAAACTGAACATTAACATTCTCAAGCAACAGACAGGCATAGCTCTAGTTGTGGGAAGCGAACCTTAATTACACAACCTCACAACCTAACACAATAGGACCTCTATCTATGGTTTATTTAAGTAAAGAAGCGTTTGTCTAACTTCACCTAAACGAGACTCCCAAGCAACAGATAGCTGTATTGATGAAGAGGTTGGTTGATTGTGTGAAGGGAACATCACAGTGTTCAAAGCAGGACCAGGATGAGAGAACAGAACAGCTGTAGGTGTGAAGCTAGGGCCTCTCCTTCTCCGATATAGCTTCCCTACGCCTGACGTAACCTGACTTAACCTGACGTTTCCTGATCTCCATGGCAACCCTGTCGCCATGTTGCTGATCTGTACCGATAACGTCTCTAATGTCCTCTAATAATAATATGTTTTGTCCTTTGTCTCTGTCTTTCTGTTACTGTCTCTCTCTCTGTCTCTCTCTCTCTCTCTCTCTCTGTCTCTCTCTGTCTCTCTCTCTCTCTCTCTCTCTCTCCCTCTCTCAGGCGGCCTTGGACAGTTGGGGGTAGGGCTGGCTAAAAGGTTGAGGTAAGACCATTACAGTGTTCTGTAATAGCGTATGCTTGCCTTTCTACAAGTGTTGCTGTTTAACAGTATATACATATGGTATACATTCATTTAGGATCATATTTGGATGCTTATTATTAGTACTTAATCTAGGTCCCACTTAAAACAAACTACAATTTATAAAGCCTTCGTAGCACTTTGATAACCCAGTGAACGTAGCCTTTAGGAGGGAATGTTTTAGTCAAGCTTCCTCTTCCTTCTTCTTCTTCTTCTTGTGTTTTTAAATGTAACTTCCTGTTTCACAGGAAGCGGTTTGGAAACAACAATGTAATCCTGTCAGATATCAGGAAGCCTCCGAGCCACGTTTTCCACAGCGGTGAGTGATACACAACATGGCAACACGTGTTATACACAGTTTCAAGCATCTGCTGATCTAGGATCAGTTTTGCCCTTTAGATCACAGTGAATAACCAAGATGTCATGGACAGAGGAGACCTGATCCTAGATCAGCACTCCTACTCTGAGACACTTAGAGTATTACTCCGTTGGTCTGTTGTGAATACGGCGTGACGTCTGTGAGGTGAAACAACAGACACACAATGGCATGAAGTAGGCTGGTGGAGCCACCTTGGTTTACTGTGCTACTGAAGTCGACTGGTCTTATCTGTCTACCCATCTGGCTGTATTTGCACTGGGTTGACGTCGGACTAGGTTGTTCATTCATCAGACTGTGTAAATATTCTGTTGGCGTCTGATCAGCTCACAAAGCTAACGGGCTAAATTACGTCGTTACTAGGGCTGTTGCGGTGACCGTATTTCCAGGTCACGAGTCATGAAGGCAGTCAAATTCCACGTGACCGTTTATTCAATAACTAGGCTTCTCCAAGCTCTGATACTGCTGATAGTTATTAGTAGCCTACCAAACTTGCTAATTGCCTGGTACTCAGCACTCTACTGTCCCTCTAATCACTCTGACATCAATGCAAATGTAATTGAAAATCAAATTTAAACACTTCATGAGAGCCCATGAGCTCATGTTGCATAACATTTCAATATCAAATCAAATGTATTTATAAAGCCCTTCTTACGTCAGCTGATATCTCAAAGTGCTGTACAGAAACCCAGCCTAAAACCCCAAACAGCAAGCAATGCAGGTGTAGAAGCACGGTGGCTAGGAAAAACTCCCTAGAAAGGTCAAAACCTAGGAAGAAACCTAGAGAGGAACCAGGCTATGAGGGGTGGCCAGTCCTCTTCTGGCTGTGCCGGGTGGAGATTATAACAGAACATGGCCAAGATGTTCAAATGTTCATAAATTACCAGCATGGTCAAATAATAATAATCACAGTGGTTGTCGAGGGTGCAGCAAGTCAGCACCTCAGGAGTAAATGTCAGTTGGCTTTTCATAGCCGATCATTCAGAGTATCTCTACTGCTCCTGCTGTCTCTAGAGAGTCCAAAACAGCAGGTCTGGGACAGGTAGCACGTCCGGTGAACAGGTCAGGGTTCCATAGCCGCAGGCAGAACAGTTGAAACTGGAGCAGCAGCATGGCCAGGTGGACTGGGGACAGCAAGGAGTCATCATGCCTGTTAGTCCTGAGGCATGGTCCTAGGGCTCAGGTCCTCCGAGAGAGAGAAAGAAAGAAAGAGAGAATTAGAGAGAGCATACTTAAATTCACACAGGACACCGGATAAGACAGTAGAAGTACTCCAGATATAACAGACTGACCCTAGCCCCCCGACACATAAACTACTGCAGCATAAATACTGGAGGCTGAGACAGGAGGGGTCAGGAGACACTGTGGCCCCATCCGATGATACCCCTGGACAGGGCCAAACAGGCAGGATATAACCCCACCCACTTTGCCAAAGCACAGCCCCTATATGTTTTAATATGATTTGTATCACAACTAAAGTGGCCAAATAACTTCTTAAAATTAAGCACATTAATCCGCTTTACAAGGGGTGTAGAGCCATCTGGCAGATATAAGCAGCACGTGAGTTTCAAGTTTGGGTAGAGATCATTTTCACCATAAAAATGCACCTTTTTATAATAAAGTGCATTTGCGGTCACTTTTGATAATGGTGTTTTCCGCTAATGAAACATTAGCGCTTAAAACATTCTACCATGTACCTACTTCTACATACTGCTATGTGAGCATTGCGGCGCTTATAATGTGAAGAAGTAGCCTAATAGTTGATCAACATTTTTAGCTAAACATTCTGATCTGTTGCGTCAGCCACATTGCGTAATTTTTTATTTTTTTTTGTCTGTACGCTACTTATGTTTCTTGTTTAGTTCCGTGTTTGTTTATTTACTAAATTCACTCCCTGTACTTGCTTCCTGTTGATTAGCGTACACGTTACAGAATAACGCCTCACCAAAGGGAAGCAACGGGTTTTTTCATTTTTTTTTTACTGGTGACATCGGGTCCATGGGCCGCTGCCGAAGCAACCAGGGATGCCTCAGCTGGCTTGATAGGTTCACAAGCCTTGGTTGGCTCGTCAGGCTTCCAAGCCTCAACAGGTTCATCAGGTTCTCAAGCCTCATCCAGCACGACTGGTTCCCACGCCTCAGCTGGATCTACTGGTTCTCGCGCCTCAGCAGGGACGACCAGCCTGCTCCTGGTCCCCGGGACCAACCCTCTGGTCGGTGTCCTGCGGCTGGAACCGCGCATCAGGGAGGTGGTGCTGTCAAGTCTACTTCCGCTCCTGGTCCCCGGGACCAACCCTCTGGTCGGTGTCCTGCGGCTGTAACCGCGCGTCAGGGAGGTGGTGCTGTCAAGTCTACTTCCGCTCCTGGTCCTCGGGACCGTCCCTCTGGTCGGTGTCCTGCGGCTGGAACCGCGTGTCAGGGAGGTAGTGCTGTCAAGTCTACTTCCGCTCCTGGTCCTCGGGACCGTCCCTCTGGTCGGTGTCCTGCGGCTGGAACCGCGCGTCAGGGAGGTGGTGCTGTCAAGTCTACTTCCGCTCCTGGTCCTCGGGACCGTCCCTCTGGTCGGTGTCCTGCGGCTGGAACCGCGCGTCAGGGAGGTGGTGCTGTCAAGTCTACTTCCGCTCCTGGTCCCCGGGACCAACCCTCTGGTCGGTGTCCTGCGGCTGGAACCGCGCATCAGGGAGGTGGTGCTGTCAAGTCTACTTCCGCTCCTGGTCCTCGGGACCAACCCTCTGGTCGGTGCCCTGCGGCTGGAATGCGCGTCAGGGAGGTGGTGCTGTCAAGTCTACTTCCGCTCCTGGTCCCCGGGACCAACCCTCTGGTCGGTGCCCTGCGGCTGGAATGCGCGTCAGGGAGGTGGTGCTGTCAAGTCTACTTCCGCTCCTGGTCCTCGGGACCAACCCTCTGGTCGGTGCCCTGCGGCTGGAACCGCGCATCAGGGAGGTGGTGCTGTCAAGTCTACTTCCGCTCCTGGTCCTCGGGACCAACCCTCTGGTCGGTGTCCTGCGGCTGGAACCGCGCATCAGGGAGGTGGTGCTGTCAAGTCTACTTCCGCTCCTGGTCCCCGGGACCGTCCCTCTGGTTGGTGTCCTGCGGCTGGAACCGCGCGTCAGGGAGGTGGTGCTGTCAAGTCTACTTCCGCTCCTGGTCCTCGGGACCAACCCTCTGGTCGGTGCCCTGCGGCTGGAACCGCGCATCAGGGAGGTGGTGCTGTCAAGTCTACTTCCGCTCCTGGTCCTCGGGACCAACCCTCTGGTCGGTGTCCTGCGGCTGGAACCGCGCATCAGGGAGGTGGTGCTGTCAAGTCTACTTCCGCTCCTGGTCCCCGGGACCGTCCCTCTGGTTGGTGTCCTGCGGCTGGAACCGCGCGTCAGGGAGGTGGTGCTGTCAAGTCTACTTCCGCTCCTGGTCCTCGGGACCAACCCTCTGGTCGGTGCCCTGCGGCTGGAATGCGCGTCAGGGAGGTGGTGCTGTCAAGTCTACTTCCGCTCCTGGTCCTCGGGACCGTCCCTCTGGTTGGTGTCCTGCGGCTGGAACCGCGTGTCAGGGAGGTAGTGCTGTCAAGTCTACTTCCGCTCCTGGTCCTCGGGACCGTCCCTCTGGTTGGTGTCCTGCGGCTGGAGCCACGCGTCAGGCAGGGGGTACTGTCACGTCTACTCCCTCTCCGGCGCTCCTTGTCGGCAGTTTTTCGTTATTACGCACACCTATCACCATCGTTACATGCACCTGCACCTCACGAGACTCACCTGGACTCCATCACCTCCTTGACTTCCTCCCCTATGTCTGTCACTCCCTTTGGTTCTTTCCTCAGGCGTTATTGACTCTGGTTATATGTTTCATGTCTGTACGCTACTTATGTTTCTTATTTTGTTCCGTGTTCATTTATTTACTAAATTCACTCCCTGTACTTGCTTCCCGTTTATTAGCGTACACGTTACATCATGTTTCTTTAGACCTGTCTAAAATAAATAATGTATTTATTGTGAAGGTGAAGGCTGTATCACATGGATTTATTAGACTTTTTAAATGTAGATGTTCCAAAGGTCTTCATCAGTGGCTTGTAGTCTGTGTGGAAGCCAGGAGATGCTAAATGTGTTTATGTTAATTAACGGTTAATTACCGTGAGACCGACCAGTTATTTGCTTGACAATCACCGACTGACTTCGTGACCACCACAGTCCTAGTCGTTACAACCAGGAAGGAAGCATTATCCCGATTCCCGTTTGGCTAACGTTACATTTATTAATTCAGTTAGTTCAGGAGAATGTAAACTTGTCCATAGTTTGCTTTAAAATGTCTGAAACGTTAATAGAAAAGAGATCTGGAGGGTCCGTTGTTAAAACAGCGAATGATTTGGTTAGTTGTGATATTGATCCTTGTGAAAAGCTTATGGTACAGAACATCACCAGGATGTGAATGTATTTTGAACAGTTCATGAATGATGATTGGCTGGTCAGAACTGTCAACTACAATGCATGATGAAAGGTGATTGGCTGATCAAAACTGTCTACTACAATGCCCGATGAATGGTGATTGGCTGGTCAAAACTGTCTACTACAATGCTTGATGAATGGTGATTGGTTAGTCAATAACCTGTAATGAACTGTCTGCTACAATGACTGATGCAGGGCCAGCTAATACTAAGGAAGTCTATAGGAATTGTCCAGGGCACTGTTTAACCAATCGTTATCAAGAGTACTATTAGTAATTCTCATCCAAAATCCTTATAAAAATCCTTTTTTTTATATTGATGCTTGTTGTTTCTATGGTGCTTCCTGTTTCTCCTCAGGCCCCTTCATCTACTCTGACATCCTGGACTATAAGAACCTGCGTGAGATTGTGGTGAATAACCGCATCACGTGGTTGGTCCATTACAGCGCCCTGCTCAGCGCCGTGGGAGAGGCCAACGTATCGCTGGCTCGCGACGTCAACATCACTGGTGAGCAATGGAGAAACCGTCATCTTGGCTCAGCCTAGATCCTTGCCACACCAAAGCTTCCTTTTATCCTGGCCTTGGGGAGGTGCCCAGAGAGAGTAACTGTGAACTTCCTGTTCCTCAGGGCTCCACAACATCCTGGACATTGCAGCGGAGCACGGCCTGCGTCTGTTCGTCCCCAGCACCATCGGAGCCTTCGGGCCCACCTCGCCCCGGAACCCGACCCCTGACCTCTGTGTCCAGAGACCCAGGACCATCTATGGAGTGTCCAAGGTCCACGCAGAGCTCATGGGAGAGGTGAGATAAAGACACATGCAAGCAATACAGAATACAGAAGAAATGACCAATCAGCATTCAGCCTCAGCCCAGAACCAGAATCCCCTTTATTCCCCATTTACATGTACCAGGAATTTGACCTGTTGAATTTGACCTTGTAAATCTGACCTGGTGAATTTGACCTGTTGAATTTGACCTGTTGAATTTGACCTTGTAAATCTGACCTGGTGAATTTGACCTGTTGAATTTGACCTGTTGAATTTGACCTTGTAAATCTGACCTGGTGAATTTGACCCCTTCAATCACCTGAAATCATTGGTCTGTAACGTCGCTATAAGTGAAACATCCTAACCCTTATTGCCCGTCTTCCCTCCAACAGTACTACCACCACCGCTATGGCCTTGACTTCCGCTGTCTGCGCTACCCAGGAATCATCTCTGCTGACTCACAGCCTGGAGGAGGAACGACAGGTGAGTTAGAGAGACACACACACCCTTCCCCCACACCCCCCCCTCCCCACACACAGAACTGGTTATATGTTTCATGTCTGTACGCTACTTATGTTTCTTATTTTGTTCCGTGTTCATTTATTTACTAAATTCACTCCCTGTACTTGCTTCCCGTTTATTAGCGTACACGTTACATCATGTTTCTTTAGACCTGTCTAAAATAAATAATGTATTTATTGTGAAGGTGAAGGCTGTATCACATGCTCCCCACACACACACCCCCTCCCCACACACACACCCCCTCCCCACACACACACCCCCTCCCCAAACACACACCCCCTCCCCACATACACACCAAAGCGGAACACCAGGCTCCTCACCGTCATAACTCTATTTGAGTCCACCTTCCTGACTTCAACGTGTCGTTGGGGGTTATCTAACGGGGACATGTTCTAGAACGTCTGCTTCCTGACTTCAACGTGTCGTTGGGGGTTATCTAACAGGGACATGTTATAGAACGTCTGCCTCCTGACTTCAACGTGTTGTTGGGGGTTATCTAACAGGGACATGTTATAGAACGTCTGCCTCCTGACTTCAACGTGTTGTTGGGGGTTATCTAACAGGGACATGTTATAGAACGTCTGCCTCCTGACTTCAACGTGTCGTTGGGGGTTATCTAACAGGGACATGTTCTAGAACATCTTCCTCCTGACTTCTATGACAATACAGCCCTGAGTACCAGGCCATTAGGACCTGATGGAGAGACAATAGAGCCCTGAGTACCAGGCCATTAGGACCTGATGGAGGGACAATAGAGCCCTGAGTACCAGACCATTAGGACCTGATGGAGAGACAATAGAGCCCTGAGTACCAGACCATTAGGACCTGATGGAGAGACAATAGAGCCCTGAGTACCAGGCCATTAGGACCTGATGGAGGGACAATAGAGCCCTGAGTACCAGACCATTAGGACCTGATGGAGAGACAATAGAGCCCTGAGTACCAGACCATTAGGACCTGATGGAGGGACAATAGAGCCCTGAGTACCAGGCCATTAGGACCTGATGGAGGGACAATAGAGCCCTGAGTACCAGGCAGTTTTGGAGACACCTAGTTACCGTGACTCAACGGTCACATGGAATTTGACTCGTGATTGTCGGTGTGGTGGTAATGTGGTCACTGCAACAGCCCTATCCTTAGTGTGTATACTCAAAAATAGATTGAAAGTCATCAATTACTATGATCATACCAAACCTATCTAAACCTCTCCTCCCCTCCTCCCTTTCTCCAGACTACGCGGTGGCCATATTCCACGATGCCGTCAAAACGGGGAAGTTTGAGTGTAACCTGAAGCCAGACACGAGGCTCCCCATGATGTACATCGACGACTGTCTCCGTGCCACCGTGGAGATGATGGAAGCGCCCGCAGACACCCTGTCCATGAGGACCTATAACATCAACGCCATGAGCTTCACCCCTGAAGAGCTGGCTCAGGAGGTCCAGAAACAGCTGCCGGACCTAGAGGTCACCTACGACATCGATCAAGTCAGACAGGCCATCGGTAAGATCAAAACATTTAGTTGATCCTTTATTCAGACTGGTTGGTTGGGTGGGTTGCAAAATTCCTAGGTTTTCCTGAAAACCCAGTTGAAGGATTCCCTCCTGATTCTGGCAATCATCCAACTGGGATTTCTGGGAATTTTGGGAAAAGTTACTCTAATACTGGTGGGTGATACCATTGAGATCAAAGATGGATGAACGAGGGAGACCTGTCTAAATGCACCACTGAAGGGTCTTTTCGAGATTCTCTTGAACTTCCAAGCATTAATATTTGAGTTGAATGTAGAAACTAACAACAAAAGTCTCGTGACAATTTGACTAACTCTTTTACAGCCTTTAGATTAAGAAGACATTATATTAGCAGACGCTCTTACCCAGAGAGACTAGCAGACGCTCTTACCCAGAGAGACTAGCAGACGTTCTTACCCAGAGAGACTAGCAGAAGCTCTTACCCAGAGAGACTAGCAGACGCTCTTACCCAGAGAGACTAGCAGACGCTCTTACCCAGAGAGACTTGCAGACGCTCTTACCCAGAGAGACTAGCAGACGCTCTTACCCAGAGAGACTAGCAGACGCTCTTACCCAGAGAGACTAGCAGACGCTCTTACACAGAGAGACTAGCAGACGTTCTTACCCAGAGAGACTAGCAGACGTTCTTACCCAGAGAGACTAGCAGACGCTCTTACCCAGAGAGACTAGCAGACGCTCTTAACCAGAGAGACTAGCAGACGCTCTTACCCAGAGAGACTAGCAGACGTTCTTACCCAGAGAGACTAGCAGAAGCTCTTACCCAGAGAGACTAGCAGACGCTCTTACCCAGAGAGACTAGCAGACGCTCTTACCCAGAGAGACTTAGTCAACGAGTCATTTAGCAGACCCTGTTATCCAGAGAGTCTTACAGTCTGTGAGTCATTTAGCTGACGCTCTGATGCAGAGAGACTTACGGTCAGTGCATTCTTAAGGAGCTAAGTGAGACGGACAACCACATATGGTAAACAAACGTTTCCTCATTAACTAGCTGTCAGTGAAGTCAGTGTCAGTAATAGACATTCACATTATGAACACGCCCCCGACATTATGAACACGCCCCCAACATTATGGACACGCCCCCGACATTATGAACACGCCCCTGACATGATGGCCACGCCCCCAACATTATGAACACGCCCCCAACATTATGGACACGCCCCCGACATTATGAACACGCCCCCGACATTATGGTCACGCCCCCGACATTATGGACACTCCCCCTGACATTATGAACACGCCCCCGACATTATGAACACGCCCCCAACATTATGAACACGCCCCCGACAAAACGGATACTCTTCTCTTCTCTCCCTTTACAGCTGACAGCTGGCCAATGAATTTTGACGACTCTAACGCGCGAAATGACTGGGGCTGGAAACACAACTACGACCTCCCGGAGCTCGTCCAGACCATGCTCAACTACATCGGCTCAGACTCGCGCATCGCACAGGCCAACTGAGAGGCCAGCGGTGGCGTGCTGCTGGATGGCGTGCTGCTGGGTGGCGTGCTGCTGGGTGGCGTGCTGCTGGGTGGCGTGCTGCAGGGTGGCGTGCTGCTGGGTGGCGTGCTGCTGGGTGGCGTGCTGCTGGGTGACGTGCTGCTGGGTGGCGTGCTGCTGGGTGGCGTGCTGCTGGGTGGCGTGCTGCTGGGTGGCGTGCTGCTGGGTGGCGTGCTGGAGCAGTGTTGTTTCTTTGTACATACTGTAAAAACTGTTGTTATAGAGGAGGGAGACACGTGGTCTATGAAGACTGTTGTCATAGAGGAGACAGACACGTGGTCTATGAAGACTGTTGTTAGAGAGTAGGGAGACACGTGGTCTATGAAGACTGTTGTTAGAGAGGAGACAGACACGTGGTCTATGAAGACTGTTGTTAAAGAGGAGGGAGACACGTGGTCTATGAAGACTGTTGTTAGAGAGGAGGGAGACACGTGGTCTATGAAGACTGTTGTTAGAGAGTAGGGAGACACGTGGTCTATGAAGACTGTTGTTAAAGAGGAGACAGACACGTGGTCTATGAAGACTGTTGTTAAAGAGGAGACAGACACGTGGTCTATGAAGACTGTTGTTAGAGACGAGGGAGACACGTGGTCTATGAAGACTGTTGTTAGAGAGGAGACATGTGGTCTGGAAATAGTCATTGTTTTCTCTCTCTCCTCTCTTTGTCATTTGGAAGGGCTGTCTGTTTGTCTTTGTCTGTCTCTGTATTTCTCCGTCTGTCTCCGTCTGTGTGGCAGAACAAGCTACTACAATGTGAAGGTTGGTCGCGCGAGAAATAGCGGTTTGACTCCCCTCCTCTCGGAAAGGGGTTAGAACACAGGGTCTGTGAGAACATGTTTAGATGAAACATCTCAGAGAGGTTGCCTTGCATGGCTATGAATTGTTCACTTCATTGTACCATTGTGACATTTTCAAGGCAAACAAACAAAGAATGTAGCATTGGTCAATCTTAAGTGCTTGAACCCTTCTTCTCTCTGTGGTGAGCTGATGTTCAAGGGTTACCTCTATGTAAGGTTATTGTAAAGGGGTTAACGATTGTATAATTGTTTTTGCTAAGAGCTGAGAATTCAGGTATCAAAGGGCCTAAATGTACGGCCATAATCACATTAAGTTAAAGTTTTTAGATTATGAGTTTTACTAATATATAAGCATTGTAATTTGATGCAGTTTAGAGTAGGAGAGAACGATTGAAACTCTTTAAAATGTTTGATAAAAATCATTGAACCGTTGTAACTCTGCGTGTGTGTTTTTATATCGACGTGTGGAGGCACACATCGAGTACCAACTCACATTTTTCTATTATTTTATGTTATTTCAGCTGGGTTTTTTCCCCCACTGATTTCATTCTTCTATGTATTCTGTCTGCTGGTGATAATTGACTGGGAATCATGTTGACTCAATGTGCTTCTTGCACTGCTTGTATGTAAAGTGTGAACGTTCCACTGGAACGTTTGGCTGCGTCTCAAATGGCATGCTATTCCCTAGATAGTGTCACCCTATTCCTTAAATATTCCCATATACACTATAAAAGGGAATAGGCTGCCATTTGAGATGTATCCTTTGACTGGTCAACTAGGGACCATAGTTTCCGTTAGTTCGTAAGTGACCTGTCAGGGATGTCCGTTTTCACTCCGTCTGTTCGTCAAAGGGGTCCATGTGGATGTTATTAATTAAAAAAGGGAAATAGTTTTGTGGTAGTTGTATGTTTTTCTTTTCAGATGCTTTTGCTGTAAATGAATTCTTTCTGTGTGTAAGTCTGGAAAACAAATGTGTGTTCTTTCAATCACCGATCTGCTTTGTCATTAAAGTATCTCTTTCTGTATGTTTTTAATAGGACGTGTATTTGTCAGGGACCGTGTATAACATGCCATTGCACCATCTTTATATAGATAGTTCATTTTCATCTGTAGTCTCTGGGCAGAAAACAGTCAACATTAAAACATCCATACAATCCTACAGTATAAAGCACTGTTTTCCTCCTCGCTGTTACAATGTAAACAGGCTCTTCCTTTAATTTTCCTCCTCACTGTTACAATGTAAACGGTTTCTTGAATTTTCCTCCTCACTGTTGTGTATTAGGTCATACTAGTAAAGCCATAGGAAAAGAAGGCCAACTTGTCTTACACTACTAGTTGGGTATTTAAAAGTTATAAAGCGTTCAATACAAAATGTCCTCTTGACCGCCGCACCTCTGGCCTTGAGGTTTGATGCATATTAAAATGTCTGTGAATTCATTACTTCGCTGCATCACTAGGCATTTATTTGATTAACATTTGAATGACAATTTGGAGAAAAAAACACTGACTGGGTAGCTACTGCGGAGAACCTGAAGCTTAAGGAGGGGTTGGGTTGAACTAGTGATACTCTGTGAGATACATTGAGTCATGTACTCTGGCCAACAGTCATGACAGCTCCTGCCTGAGCCAAGGAATAATAAGCCGTTCCAAGGTGTTAATGGTGTCCTGTAAAATACTATAAGGTAGGAACATCCTGTAATCAAAACACGCAAAATGACACGTGACTGACTTTTACTGCACTATACCACTGAAAATACACTGCCTCAGATGGAATGGAATGCATTCTAGAACACCTTAACAGAACTTACACTGAACAAAAACATAAATGCAACATGCAACAATTTAAAAGATTTTACTGAGTTACAGTTCATATAAGGAAATCAGTCAATTGAAATACATTCATTAAGCCCTAGTCTGTGGATTTCACGTCAGGGAATCAGAAAATCAGTCAGTATCTGGTGTGACCACCATTTGCCTCATGCAGAGCCACACATCTCTTTCGCATAGAGTTGATCAGGCTGTTGATTGTGGCCTGTGGAATGTTGTCTCACTTCTCTTCAGTTGGGGCGGCAGGTAGCCTAGTGGTTAGAGCGTTGGACTAGTAACCGAAAGGTTGCAAGATCGAATCCCCAAGCTGAAAATGTGAAAATCTGTCATTCTGCCCCTGTTCCTAGGGTGTCATTGAAAATACGAATTTGTTCTTAACTGACTTGCCTAATGAAAAAGTTACTGGAAGTTACTGGATATTGGCGGGAACTGGAACACACTGTCGTACATGTCAATCCAGAGCATTCCAAACATGCTCAATGGGTGACATGTCTGGTTAGTGTGCAGGCCATGGAAGAACTGGGACATTTTCACCGTCTAGAAATTGTGTACAGATCTTTGCAACATGGGGCTGTGCATTATCATGCTGAAAGATGAGGTGATGGCAGCGAACGAATGGCACGACAATGGATCTCGTCATGGGATCTCTGTGCATTCAAATTGCCATTGATGAAATGCAATTGTGTTCGTTGTCCATACCTTATGCCTGTTCATACCATAACCCCACCGCCACTATGGGGTACTCTGTTCACAACATTGACATCGGCAAACCTCTCGCCCACACAATGCCATACACGTTGTCTGCAGTGTGAGGCCGGTTGGACATACAGACTAATTGTCTAAAACAACGTTGGAGGTGGCTTATGGTAGAGAAATTAACATTCATGCAGTCATAAGCTTGAGACATCTGTGGCATTGTGTTGAGTGACAAAACTGCATATTTTAGAGTGGCCTTTTATTGTCCCCAGCACAAGGTGTGTAATGATCATCAAATCAATCAAATCAAATTTATTTATATAGCCCTTCTTACATCAGCTGATATCTCAAAGTGCTGTACAGAAACCCAGCCTAAAACCCCAAACAGCAAGCAATGCAGGTGTAGAAGCACGGTGGCTAGGAAAAACTCCCTAGAAAGGCCAAAACCTAGGAAGAAACCTAGAGAGGAACCAGGCTATGAGGGGTGGCCAGTCCTCTTCTGGCTGTGCCAGGTGGAGATTATAACAGAACATGGCCAAGATGTTCAAATGTTCATAAATTACCAGCATGGTCAAATAATAATAATCATAGTAGTTGTCGAGGGTGCAGCAAGTCAGCACCTCAGGAATAAATGTCAGTTGGCTTTTCATAGCCGATCATTAAGAGTATCTCTACCGCTCCTGTAGTCTCTAGAGAGTTGAAAACAGCAGGTCTGGGACAGGTAGCACGTCCGGTGAACAGGTCAGGGTTCCATAGCCGCAGGCAGAACAGTTGAAACTGGAGCAGCAGCACGGCAGGTGGACTGGGGACAGCAAGGAGTCATCATGTCAGGTCGTCCCGAGGCATGGTCCTAGGGCTCAGGTCCTCCAAGAGAGAGAAAGAAAGAGAGAATTAGAGAGAGCATACTTAAATTCACACAGGACACCGGATAAGACAGGAGAAGTACTCCAGATATAACAGACTGACCCTAGCCCCCCGACACATAAACTACTGCAGCATAAATACTGGAGGCTGAGACAGGAGGGGTCAGGAGACACTGTGGCCCCATCCGATGATACCCCCGGACAGGGCCAAACAGGAAGGATATAACCCCACCCACTTTGCCAAAGCACAGCCCCCACACCACTAGAGGGATATCTTCAACCACCAACACATATGGAATCATGTAGTAACCAAAAAGTGTTAAACAAATCAAAATATATTTGACATTATTCAAACTAGCCATCCTTTGCCTTGATGACAGCTTTGCAAACTCTTGGCATTCCCTCAACCAGATTCATGAGGTAGTCACCTGGAATGCATTTCAATTAATAGTTGTGACTTGTTAAAAGTTCATTTGTGGAATTAATTTTCTTCTTAATGCGTTTGAGCCAATCAGTTGTAGGGGTGGTATACAGAAGATAGCCCTATTTGTTAAAAGACCATGTCCATATTATGGCAAGATACAGATCAGCTCAAATAAGCAAAGAGAAGTGACAGTCCATCATTACTTTTAGACATGAAGGTCAGTCAATCCGGAAATTGTCAAGGACTTTGAAAGTAGAACCACCCCAGGAAAGGAAGACCCAGAGTTACCTCTGCTGCAGAGGATACGTTCATTAGAGTTAACTGCACCTCAGATTGCAGTCCAAATAGAGTTCAAGTAACAGACACATCTCAACATCAACTGTTCAGATGAAACTGCGTGAATCAGCCCTTCAAGGCCAATTGCTGCAAAGAAACCACTACTAAAGGATACCAATAATAAGAAGAGACTTGCTTGGGCCAAGAAACAACAGACATTAGACCGGTGGAAATCTGTCCTTTGGTCTGATAAGTCCAAATTTGAGATTTTTGGTTCCAACTGCCATGTCTTTGTTAGATGCAGAGTAGATGAATGGATGATCTCCGAATGTGTGGTTCCCACCGTGAAGCATGGAGGAGGAGGTGTAATGGTGTGGGGATGCTTTGCTGGTGACACTGCCTGTGATTTATTAAGAATTCAATGCACACTTAACCAGCATGGCTACCACAGCATTCTGCAGCGATACGCCATCCAATCTGGTTTGCGCTTAGTGGGACTATCATTTGTTTTACAACAGGACAATGACCCAAAACACACCTCCAGACTGTGTAAGGGCCATTTGACCAAGAAGGAGAGTGATTGAGTGCTGCATCAGATGACCTGGCCTCCACAATCACCCGACCTCAACCCAATTGAGATGGTTTGGGATGAGTTGAACCGCAGAGTGAAGGAAAAACAGCCAACAACTCTTTCAAGACTGTTAGTAAAAGCATTCCAGGTGAAGCTGGTTGAGCAAATGCCAAGTGTGCAAAGCTGTCATCAATGCAAATGGTGGCTATTTGAAGAATCTCAAATATATTTTGATTTGTTTAACACTTTTTTGGTTACTACATGAATCCATATGTGTTATTTTATAATTTTGATGTCTTCACTATTCTACAATGTAGAAAATAGTAAAAAATGAAGAAAAAAATCCTTCAATGAGTAGGTGTCCTAAAACTTTTGACCGGTAGTGTATATATATATATATATATATATATATATATATGTGTGTGTCCCACATCAAAAACAAAGTTGCACCCCTGTAAGATAGTGTTAAACAAAGAATGTGAAGAATTTATCGGCACTGTATATTTGTTAGCTGTTTAGTCAGACAGTTTTAGAGGAATCCATTTTTCAAACGAACTACCGGTATGTCAACATTCCATTGAAACATTCCATTGTCAACATTCCATTGAAACAATGCAGTCAATCCACAGCCATGTGGAAATCAGTGACCATACGACTTAGACAAGTTGTAAGTGCAACAAGTACTGATATCGTATCATACAATAGCAAATCACATCTTTCCAAGACTACAAGATCTGAGACATTTATGGTCTGTTTACATATATTTTAGAGAATATTTATACAGAAAATGTGTATAAAACCCTTATCAACTGTATTTATAATGATTTGATCATATTTTAGGTAAACTATAATTCTATGATCATTGGCAGTTGACCTCACATATAGCATGAAAAGAGTACATCCCAGATGTATAAACCACACCTCTACCGTAAATATTTGGTTGAATCCCACCTGCCAATGATCATATAGGCCAAGCCCTATATAGTTTGCATAACGGCACAAGGCGAGACCCAGATGCAGACACGGGAGGCAGATGGTTTGAGTCTTTGATATTTATTAATAATCCAAAAGGGGTAGGCAAGAGAAAGGTCGTGGACAGGTAAAAAGGTCAAAACTAGATCAGAGTCCAGGAGGTACAGAGTGGCAGACAGGCTCGAGGTCAGGGCAGGCAGAATGGTCAGGCAGATGGGTACAGAGTCCAGAAAACAGGCAAGGGTCAAAACTGTGAGGACTAGAAAAAGAGAATAGAAAAGGCAGGAGTACGGGAAAAACACGCTGGTTGACTTGGAAACATACAAGATGAACTGGCACAAGACAGACAGAAAACACAGGTTTAAAATAGCTAGGGGATAATGGGGAAGACCTGGAGGGGATGGAGATAAGCACAAGGACAGGTGAAACAGGTCAGGGTGTGATAGTTTGTTTACTGGTCGTGTGCATTTCAAAGTACTATCACCTACAAATCTCGAAACCCAGAACCAAATCAGCCAGTCTTCAATTGGATCCCCTGGCACCGTACATATTGAGCAGGTTGACGTTTATTGTCATGGTTCTTGTCATGGAGGCAGAACTGAGAGATTTTCCCTTAGATAGACCAGCCGCAAAGTCAAAATTGGCTATAGTGTAAAACAAATCGCTTACGGTTAGCAGTGGGGTTAAGGTTAGGGTTAAGGTTTGGGTTAGGTTTATAACCAGATTTTCTGTCTTTTTGGCTAGTGCCAGCAAGTGACCACTCTGCAGAGCTGCCTCCAGGATATGATTCATGACAAAAACACACTAACCTCCACATAGTGCTCTACTTTTGACCAGGGGCCTATGGGAATATGTTGCTATTTGGGACACAGTCTCTATCAGCCTATCAGTGAACCATAGCACAAACATCAGTCTCTATCAGCCTATCAGTGAACCCATAGCACAAACATCAGTCTCTATCAGCCTATCAGTGAACCCATAGCACAAACATCAGTCTCTATCAGCCTATCAGTGAACCATAGCACAAACATCAATCTCTATCAGCCTATCAGTGAACCCATAGCACAAACATCAGTCTCTATCAGCCTATCAGTGAACCATAGCACAAACATCAGTCTCTATCAGCCTATCAGTGAACCCATAGCACAAACATCAGTCTCTATCCGCCTATCAGTGAACCCATAGCACGAACATCAGTCTCTATCCGCCTATCAGTGAACCCATAGCACAAACATCAGTCTCTATCAGCCTATCAGTGAACCCATAGCACAAACATCAGTCTCTATCCGCCTATCAGTGAACCCATAGCACAAACATCAGTCTCTATCCGCCTATCAGTGAACCATAGCACAAACATCAGTCTCTATCCGCCTATCAGTGAACCATAGCACAAACATCAGTCTCTATCCGCCTATCAGTGAACCATAGCACAAACATCAGTCTCTATCCGCCTATCAGTGAACCATAGCACAAACATCAGTCTCTATCCGCCTATCAGTGAACCAT
>NW_024061380.1:22500-77500 GCF_016432855.1 Salvelinus namaycush | reverse complement strand
CATTGTTGAAGTCGTTTGTGGTGACGTCACAATGAGGGGTGTTATACAAAACAAAATCATCAGCGATTGGATCATCTCTAACTAATCAGAGTAGCAAAGTCAATGACGAATTTTCAAACCTCCGTTTTACACGTGTATTCTGGCTCTGGCCCAACCCATTGGCTTCTGGGACCAATCAGAACAGTTTGAATGTTTTTCCATTGAAGAGATTGTTGTGGAGGTACTCATATCCAGACTCAATGCAGAGAAGGAACTACCGTCCGTGGACATGACGTATCATTTGGTCGGAGCAGGGTTTCATTTATTTACTGAGAACTTGCAATGTATGAGTGGAGCAGAGGGGGGCTGGGGGAGAGGGGGGCAGGGGAGAGGGAGGCAGGGGGAGAGGGGGGCAGAGGGAGAGGGGGGCAGGGGAGAGGGAGGCAGGGGGAGAGGGGGGCAGGGGAGAGGGAGGCAGGGGGAGAGGGGGGGAGAGGGAGGCAGAGGGAGAGGGGGGCAGGGGAGAGGGAGGCAGGGGGAGAGGGGGGCAGGGGGAGAGGGAGGCAGAGGGAGAGGGAGGCAGAGGGAGAGGGGGGCAGGGGAGAGGGAGGCAGAGGGAGAGGAGGCTAGAGGGAGAGGGAGGCAGAGGGAGAGGGGGCAGGGGGAGAGGGAGGCAGAGGGAGAGGAGGGCAGGGGGATAGGAGGGCAGAGGGAGAGGGGGGAAGGGGGAGAGGAGGGCAGGGGGAGAGGGAGGCAGAGGGAGAGGGGGGCAGGGGAGAGGGAGGCAGAGGGAGAGGAGGGCAGAGGGAGAGGGGGGCAGGGGGAGAGGGGGGCAGAGGGAGAGGGAGGCAGAGGGAGAGGGGGGCAGGGGGAGAGGGAGGCAGGGGGAGAGGGGGGCAGGGGGAGAGGGAGGCAGAGGGAGAGGGGGGCAGAGGGGGAGGGGGCAGAGGGAGAGGGGGAAAGGGGAGAGGGGGGCAGAGGGGGAGGGGGGCAGAGGGAGATGGGGGCAGAGGGAGATGGGGGCAGGGGGAGAGGGAGGCAGAGGGAGAGGGGAGCAGAGGGAGAGGGGGGCAGAGGGAGAGGAGGGCAGAGGGAGGGGGAGGCAGAGGGAGAGGGGCACAGAGGGAGATGGGGACAGAGGGAGAGGGGGGCAGAGGGAGAGGGGGACAGAGGGAGAGGGGGGCAGAGGGAGAGGGGGACAGAGGGAGAGGGAGTCAGGGGGCTACAGAGGAGGGGCTAGGTAGAGAGGAGGGGCTAGGTAGAGAGGAGGGGCTACAGAGGAGGGGCTAGGTAGATAGGAGGGGCTAGGTAGAGTGGAGGGGCTACAGAGGAGGGGCTAGGTAGAGTGGAGGGGCTACAGAGGAGGGGCTAGGTAGAGAGGAGGGGCTACAGAGGAGTGGCTAGGTAGAGAGGAGGGGCTAGGTAGAGAGGAGGGGCTACAGAGGAGGGGCTAGGTAGGGAGGAGGGGCTACAGAGGAGGGGCTAGGTAGAGAGGAGGGGCTAGGTAGAGAGTAGGGGCTACAGAGGAGGGGCTAGGTAGAGAGGAGGGGCTAGGTAGAGAGGAGGGGCTAGGTAGAGAGGAGGGGCTAGGTAGAGAGGAGGGGCTACAGAGGAGTGGCTAGGTAGAGAGGAGGGGCTAGGTAGAGAGGAGGGGCTACAGAGGAGGGGCTAGGTAGAGAGGAGGGGCTACTCTTAGAAAAAAAGATGCCATCTAGAACCTGGCCCAGTTCTCCAGCTCATTGCCTCGTGACTGTCCCGTTTTCTTCTGGCCCAGTTCTCCAGCTCATTGCCTCGTGACTGTCCCGTTTTCTTCTGGCCCAGTTCTCCAGCTCATTGCCTCGTGACTGTCCAGTTTTCCTCTGGCCCAGTTCTCCAGCTCATTGCCTCGTGACTGTCCAGTTTTCTTCTGGCCCAGTTCTCCAGCTCATTGCCTCGTGACTGTCCAGTTTTCTTCTGGCCCAGTTCTCCAGCTCATTGCCTCGTGACTGTCCCGTTTTCTTCTGGCCCAGTTCTCCAGCTCATTGCCTCGTGACTGTCCAGTTTTCCTCTGGCCCAGTTCTCCAGTTCAGACTTATACAGACTTACTTGAGGGTCATTCCATTTTATTTTTTTTAATCACTTTTTGACCTCACTCCTTTTGATTTGAACCAAACTTTCCAGACATGTTTTCCCATGGATGAAGTGCTCAGAAAGTGACTTTTTGGGGATCTGAATGCCAAAACATTTCAGGAGATTAAGGTGCTCAGAGTTGACCCATATTGTCAACATACCCCACCATACCATGAGACATCCACGTCTTCATCACTGGACAATATAAACGGCTGAGATTGATATAATTTAAAAGCTTACAAACAATTTAATATACTGTATGTATTGTTTTGGTTGTCAATTATCTACAAATCCATAAACTATTTAATACAAGGTGGGTGTCATGTTTTGGCTGATAAATGGACTAAAATGGGAATAAAATAGACATTTCTACTTTCAAATGGTACCACAAAGATGGTTGGAGGTCCTTATATCTGAGAATGCTGACTTGAATGGGAAAATCTGTTGTTTTAAATGACGCTGTCAATCCCCCATAGGAAACCTATTGAAATCATCGAAATATACACTATATATACATAAATATACACTAAACAAATATATATACATAAATATACACTAAACAAATATATATACATAAATATACACTAAACAAAAATATAAACGCAACATGCAACAATATCTAAGATTTTACTGAGTTACAGTTCATATATGGAAATCAGTCAATAGAAATACATAAATTAGGATTTCACTATGGACTGGGCAGGGGCGCAGCCATGGGTGGGCCTGGGAGGGCATAGGCCCACCCACTTGGGAGTCAGGTCCACACATTGCGGAGCCAGGCCCAGCCAATCAGAAATATTTTTGCCCCACAAAAGAGCCTCCCCTCAGACGATCCCGCAGGTGAAGAAGCCGGATGTGGAGGTCCTGGGATGGTGTGGTTACACTTGGTCTACAGTTGTGAGTCCGGTTGGACGTACTGCCAAATTCTCTAAAACTACGTTAGAGGCAACTTATGGTAGAGAAATGAACATTCAATTCTCTGCATGTTACCTGAGAACTTGAGACATCTGTGGCATTGTGTTGTGTGACAAAACTGCACATTTTAGTGTAGCCTTTATTTGTCCCCAGCACAAGGTGCACCTGTGTAATGATCATGTTGTTTAATCAGCTTCTTGATATGCCACACCTGCCAGGTGGATGGATTATGTTCGCAAAAGATAAATGCTCACTAACAGGGATGTAAACAAATGTGTGCACAAAATTTGAGAGAAATATTTTTTTTTGTGCGTGTTACGGCTGTCCTCGCTGACAGAAGGTGGGGACCAAAACGCAGAGTGGTTAGTGTTCATTCTTTTAATGAAAATCAACAAAACACTTCAAAATACAAAAACAACCAACGTGACAAAACCGAAACCGTCCTGTGTGGCAACAAAACCTCCACAGGAACAAACACCCACAAAACACAAGTGAAACCCTGGCTGCCTTAGTATGATTCTCAATCAGGGACAACGATTGACAGCTGTCTCTGATTGAGAATCATACCAGGCCGAACACAAAATCCCAACATAGAAAATCAAACCTAGACCAACCCACCCAACTCACGCCCTGACCAACTAAAACAAATACATGACAAAGGAAAACAGGTCAGGAACGTGACAGTGCGTATGGAACATTTCTGGGATATTTCATTTCAGCTCATGAAACATGGGACCAACACTTTACATGTTGTGTTTAAATTGAATAAAACATTTTTAGGAAAGAAATTCCACAAATTAACTTTTAACATGGGATACCTGCTCATTGAAATGCATTCTAGGTGACTACCTCATGAAGCTGGTTGAGAGAATACCAAGAGTGTTCAAAGCTGTCATCAAGGCTTTGTACTGACTCAGAGATGGGTGAAGGACCACAGGGATGTCTGGCCAGAACAGAGCCAAAAGATAACAGGGCAGAAGAGGTTTTGTTGTCACAGCAACGCACTCCAGTTCACTTTGGGTACCTAGAAAACAGGATGTGTGTTCTCTAGGAGGAAAGAGATATATGGAAATAGAACCATGAAAAGCTACAAACTCTAAACAAGGCAATTAGACCTATACATCATTACACACTACTGCCAGTGAGCTCACTGTAACGGCAGTCTATCTCTTCCTCCTCATCGGACGAGGAGAGGCGAGAAGGATCGGAGGACCAATACGCAGAGTGGTAAGTTTCCATGATTTTAATATCCACGAAAACAAGACACAATACAAAATAACAAAAGAACTAACCGTAACAGTCCCGTGTGGCACAAACACTGACACAGGAAACAAACACCCACAAACCAAACGTAAAACCCAGGCTGCCTAAGTATGATTCTCAATCAGGGACAACGATTGACAGCTGCCTCTGATTGAGAATCATACCAGGCCGAACACAAAACCCCAACATAGATAAACAAACATAGACTGCCTACCCCAACTCACGCCCTGACCATACTAAATAAAGACAAAACAAAGGAAATTAAGGTCAGAATGTGACACTCACGGAAATTCTAAATAGCGAGTTCCAATCAAATCAAATCAAATTTTATTTGTCACATACACATGGTTAGCAGATGTTATTGGTCACATACACATGGTTAGCAGATGTTAATGCGAGTGTAGCGAAATGCTTGTGCTTCTAGTTCCGACAATGCAGTAATAACCAACAAATCAGTACCTGAACAGGTGATTCATAAACTGGTCTTAAATACATCTAAATCTAAAAACATATTTTTGGTTCAAAACGTTCTCTAAGACGTCAACCTCAGCTGGAGTTGTGCATAAAGGGTGTAACCATTGAGAATGTTGATGAAGTTAAACTCCCAGGTATAACATTGGCTGGTCAGTTACGGTAAATTCACATTGACAAAGTTGTTTATGGGGAGAGAAACGGTGCATTCAGAAAGTATTCAGACCCTTTGATATTTTCCACATTTTGTTACGTATACAGCCTTATTCTAAAATGTATTAAATAGTTTTTTCCCCCCTCATAAATCTACACACAATAGCCCATAATGACAAAGCAAAAACAGGTTTAGGCATTTTTGCAAATGTATAAAATAAAAAAATATGAAATATCACATTTACATAAGTATTCAGACCCTTAACTCAGTACTTTGTTGATGCACCTTTGGCAGGGATTACAGCCTCGAGTCTTCTTGAGAATGATGCTATAAGTTTGGCACACCTGTATTTGGGGAGTATCTCCCATTCTTCTCTGCAGATCCTCTCAAGCTCTGTCAGGTTGGCTCGGGAGCGTCGCTGCACAGCTATTTTCAGGTCTCTCCAGAGATGTTTGATCGGGTTCAAGTCCGGGCTCTGGCTGGGCCACTCAAGGACATTCAGAGACTTGTCCCGAAAGCCACTCCTGCGTTGTCTTGGGTGTGTGCTTAGAGTCATTGTCCTGTTGGAAGGTGAACCTTCACCCCAGTCTGAGGTCCTGAGCGCTCTGGAGCAGGTTTTCATCAAGGAGCTCTCTTCACTTTGCTTTGTTCATCTTTGCCTCAATCATGACTAGTCTCCCAGTCCCTGCCGCTGAAAAACATCCACACAGCATGACGCTGCCACCACCATGCTTCACCGTTAGGATGGGGCCAGGTTTCCTCCAGACGTGACGCTTGGCATTCAGGCCAAAGAGTTCAATCTTGGTTTCATCAGACCAGAGAAACTTGTTTCTCATGGTCTGAGAGTCCTTTTGGTGCTTTTTGTCAAACTCCAAGCGGCCTGTCATGTGCCTTTTACTGAGGAGTGGCTTCTGTCTGGCCACTGTACCATAATGGCGTGATTGGTGGAGTGCTGCAGAGATGGTTGTCCTTCTGGAATGTTCTCCCATCTCCACAGAGGAACTTTAGAACTCTGCCAGAGTGACCATCGGATTCTTGGTCACCTCCCTGACCAAGGCCCTTCTCTTCCGATTGCTCAGTTTTTCCGGGCGGCCAGCTCTAGAAAGAGTCTTTGTTGTTCCAAACTTCTTCCATTTTAGAATGATGGAGGCCACTGTGTTCTTGGGGACCTTCAATGCTGGAGAAATGTTTTGGTACCCTTCCCCAGATCTGTTCCTTGACACAATCCTGTCTCTGAGCTCTACGGACAATTCCTTCCACCTCATGGTTTGGTTTTTGCTCTGACATGCACTGTCAACTGTGGGATCTTGTATAGACAGGTGTGTGCCTTTCCAAATCATGTCCAATCAACTGTATTTACCACAGGTAGACTCCAATCAAGTTGTAGAAACATCTCAAGGATGATCAATGGAAACAGGATGCACCTGAGCTCAATTTCGAGTCTCATAACAAATGGTTTGAATACTTATGTCAATAAGGTATTTCTGTTTTACATTTTAATAATACATTTAATACATTTGCAAAACATTATAAAAATCTGTTTTCGCTTTGTCATTATGGGGTATTGTGATGTCATTATGGGGTATTGTGATGTCACTATGGGGGATTGTGATGTCATTATGGGGTATTGGGTGTAGATTGCTGAGAACAAACACGTATTTAATCCATTTTAGAATAAGGCTGTAAAGTAACAAAATGTGGAAAAAGTCAAGGGGCCAGAAAAACCTTCCGAAGGCGCTGTATGTCTGTTTTAAAAATGTTTTCTGTGTTTTTGGCACAAAGATCCACTGTACCAGTTGTTCAGCCTCTGGTCACATCTTGATTACTGTCCAGTAATATGGTCAAGTGCGGCAAAGAAAGACCTGGCAAATCTGCAGCTGGCTCAAACACAGAGCAGCATGCTTTGCCCTTCACTGCACATACAGAACTAACATCAACATACATGACGATGTTTCCTAGCTGAGGGTTGACGACAGATTAACTGCTTGCCTTTTAGTTTTAATGAGAACTGTTACTGTGACAAAAATTCCAGATTGTCTGCATAATCGAGCAACATACAGCTCAGACACCCACACATACCCCACAAGACATGTCACCGGGGGTCTCTTCAGACACCCACACATACCCCACAAGACATGTCACCAGGGGTCTCTTCAGACACCCATACATACCCCACAAGACATGTCAACGGGGGTCTCTTCAGACACCCACACAAGACATGTCACCAGGGGTCTCTTCAGACACCCATACATACCCCACAAGACATGTCACCGGGGTTCTCTTCAGACACCCACACATACCCCACAAGACATGTCACCGGGGGTCTCTTTAGACACCCATACATACCCCACAAGACATGCCACCAGGGGTCTCTTCAGACACCCATACATACCCCACAAGACATGCCACCAGGGGTCTCTTCAGACACCCACACATACCCCACAAGACATGTCACCAGGGGTATCTTCCAGACACCCATACATACCCCACAAGACATGTTACCGGGGGTCTCTTCAGACACCCATACATACCCCACAAGACATGCCACCAGGGGTCTCTTCAGACACCCATACATACCCCACAAGACATGTCACCGGGGGTCTCTTCAGACACCCACACATACCCCACAAGACATGTCAACGGGGGTCTCTTCAGACACCCACACAAGACATGTCACCAGGGGTCTCTTCAGACACCCATACATACCCCACAAGACATGTCACCGGGGTTCTCTTCAGACACCAACACATACCCCACAAGACATGTCACCGGGGGTCTCTTTAGACACCCATGCATACCCCACAAGACATGCCACCAGGGGTCTCTTCAGACACCCATACATACCCCACAAGACATGCCACCAGCGGTCTCTTCAGACACCCACACATACCCCACAAGACATGTCACCAGGGGTCTCTTCCAGACACCCATACATACCCCACAAGACATGTTACCGGGGGTCTCTTCAGACACCCATACATACCCCACAAGACATGCCACCAGGGGTCTCTTCAGACACCCACACATACCCCACAAGACATGTCACCGGGGGTCTCTTCAGACACCCATACATACCCCACAAGACATGTCACCAGAGGTCTCTTCAGACACCCATACATACCCCACAAGACATGTCACCGGGGGTCTCTTCAGACACCCACACATACCCCACAAGACATGTCAACGGGGGTCTCTTCAGACACCCACACAAGACATGTCACCAGGGGTCTCTTCAGACACCCATACATACCCCACAAGACATGTCACCGGGGTTCTCTTCAGACACCAACACATACCCCACAAGACATGTCACCGGGGGTCTCTTTAGACACCCATGCATACCCCACAAGACATGCCACCAGGGGTCTCTTCAGACACCCATACATACCCCACAAGACATGCCACCAGCGGTCTCTTCAGACACCCACAAGACATGTCACCAGGGGTCTCTTCCAGACACCCATACATACCCCACAAGACATGTTACCGGGGGTCTCTTCAGACACCCATACATACCCCACAAGACATGCCACCAGGGGTCTCTTCAGACACCCACACATACCCCACAAGACATGTCACCAGGGGTCTCTTCAGACACCCATACATACCCCACAAGACATGTCACCAGAGGTCTCTTCCAGACACCCATACATACCCCACAAGACATGTCACCAGGGGTCTCTTCAGACACCCACACATACCCCACAAGACATGTCACCGGCGGTCTCTTCACAGTCCAAAACTAATTCACGGCAGTGGACAGTATTAGACAGAGCCATGATCACATGGAACTACCTTCACAGTATTAGACAGAGCCATGATCACATGGAATTCCCTTCCATCTCCAATTACTCAGCAAACAGCAAAATTACTTAAAAAAATTGATAAAACAACACCTCATGGCACAATAGGGACTGTAAAATGACACACACGTTATTCTTTAGTTGTGTTGTTTGTATATCATTGTAGTTTTTATTTGTGTGACTGTTCTTGTGTATCAGTGTTTGGTTAATTGTCGTGTTTTATAATTTTGTGTGGATCCCAGGAAGAATAGATGCTGCTTGGGCAAGAGCTAACGGGGGATCCGAATAAACCAATAATGTACTGCAGCAGTAGGCCTGACAGAAACGTCACTAGACTGATACATTCCTCTCTTTATAAATGGGGAATTCAACTGGAATTAAATGGTCTTCTGATGTGATTTAAGCATTGACATGGAGTAATGGACATGGAATTATTTTAATATTGAGAGTAAATCATTTAAGAACTATAGAAAAAACTGGAGAAAAAAAACAGAGAAAAAAGAATTCCGGGAAAATACAAAAAATTATTCTAGGAGTTGTTTATTAACCATTATTTGACCAGATATATTGACAGAAAACACAACTAGTGTACACTAAGGACCTGGGAAAGAGTTGCAGGGTGGAGGAGAAGAGAAGAATGTTCCCATTTGAAATCTTTAAAAAAAATCAGTAGCTTGCGACCCCTGATCGAGGCTAGCCCTACGACCCCTGATCGAGGCTACCCCTACGACCCCTGATCGAGGCTACCCCTACGACCCCTGATCGAGGCTACCCCTACGACCCCTGATCGAGGCTACCCCTACGACCCCTGCGACCCCTACCCGTTCCCCACTATAAGAATTGTTTCTTGTCCTTGTGTCACTTCTTTTCTCAGAACAACATTTGTTTTACTACTGAACACAGGAGTTGACATGGTACTCAATCTCCTCTCTCACTGAAATCTGGAAACAGAAATATATCCAATGTAAACCTATTACCCATAGTGCACTACCAGAGCTCTGATCAAAAGTATTGTACTCTATAGAGAATTAGGATGCTTTGGGACACACTCCAAACGTTTCCCTTCACTCTAACACAGAAACCCTGGCAGGCAAGAGGCAGCTTTGATTTGTCAACGTTGGAAGGTGAACCACAGTGTGTACGTTACGTAGCACTCGCCAAGGTTACTCCGAATCAGACTGTATTTCCCAAGAAGATTATCCCAACTCTCTCTGAGATGAAAAACACAATAAACTTGGAGACCGAGGCACATGTTTTCTTACCCTAACCA
Organism: Salvelinus namaycush; assembly: GCF_016432855.1. Classification (NCBI taxonomy): domain Eukaryota; kingdom Metazoa; phylum Chordata; class Actinopteri; order Salmoniformes; family Salmonidae; genus Salvelinus; species Salvelinus namaycush. Next base: position 67,536 of record NW_024061380.1, on the reverse strand, counting down.
GCCATGCCAGACCAGGGGACAGATTTGTTATAAAGACCCAACCTTTCAAGAGCTCCAGCCTTCAGATAACTAGTATCAGGCAGGCCAGGCAAGCAAACACCTACTCCTTTAACACACATGACGGAAAGAGAAGTGTAAACAGTGAGTGTGAGATAGATAAGGTCCCGTACTGTATCAAAACAACGTGCCCTGTGATAGAGATGGTAAGGTCCTTTAAACCCAGCCCTCTGGGCACACACTGGTTGACTCAATGTTGTTTCCACATCATTTCAAGGAAATTACGTTGAACCAACGTGGAATAGACGTTGAATTGACGTCTGTGCCCAGTGGGTATCCTCTCTATAGTGCACTCGTTTGGACCAGAGCCAATTCATTCCGGAAGCATCCGATGTGACTGAAAGCTAGGTATGATCCGCGTCCTGTTTAGTGTGCTGATAGAGACGTTCAGTCCCTTCTCTACACAGAGGGCACCTTGTTTTAATACGGTACAGATCATTTCTGTTTACAGGCACATTTTGTTTCGATACAGATATCTCGTTTACAGGCACATTTTCCTTTTCCTAAAGCTTGCGTAAGACTATACCTGGCCCAGGGTCAACTGTTCATTGTTCAGCATTAAGACCATACCTGGCCCAGGGTCAACTGTTCATTGTTCAGCATTAAGACCATACCTGGCCCAGGGTCAACTGTTCATTGTTCAGCATTAAGACCATACCATGCCATACCTGGCCCAAGGTCAACTGTTCATTGTTCAGCATTAAGACCATACCATGCCATACCTGGCCCAGGGTCAACTGTTCATTGTTCAGCATTAAGACCATACCATGCCATACCTGGCCCAAGGTCAACTGTTCATTGTTCAGCATTAAGACCATACCTGGCCCAAGGTCAACTGTTCATTGTTCAGCATTAAGACCATACCTGGCCCAAGGTCAACTGTTCATTGTTCAGCATTAAGACCATACCTGGCCCAAGGTCAACTGTTCAGTGTTCAGCGTTCTGAGCATCAACCAGCACGTAGGCTGCCTGCCAGCTTTCCTCCACACTAACTTTCCCCATCACTCACCACTGGAAAAGGCTTATGGGAAACTTCAATAAACTCTCTCCTGCTGGACCATAGACGGAGAGCAACTGTACACTACACACTAGGGCTGCACACTACAGACTAGGGCTGCACACTACAGACTAGGGCTGTACACTACAAACTAGGGCTGCACACTACAGACTAGGGCTGTACACTACAGACTAGGGCTGCACACTACAAAACTATGTCAGAGACCACTATGATGTCAGAGACCACTATGATGTCAGAGACCACTATGATGTCAGAGACCGCTATGATGTCAGAGACCACTATGTTGTCAGAGACCGCTATGACGTCAGAGACCGCTATGATGTCAGAGACCACTATGATGTCAGAGACAACTATGATGTCAGAGACCACTATGATGTCAGAGACCGCTATGATGTCAGAGACCACTAAATCACCAAATGCCTTTGACGGTTCCATTTTGTCTTCTTAGATAGGGATAGTAATTCAAAAGTAACTGAAAGTAATCTGATTACAATATATATTTTTTGCTGGTAATGTAAGTGATTACAGTTATTTTGTAATGAGATTACAATGTATTCTATTACTCCCCACCCCTGGCTGAGCTGCCTTCAAGGGCACTGGCGGTAAATGCGATAGTAGATTGATGACATCTGCTGGCACACTTAACATAACATTCATATTCATTCACATGGTAGCCAATAGTCGCTTCCCATAAGGCACGCTGAGCTAAACGCTCAATCCTGCAGCCCGTACATTGCAGTAGCCTATAACCAGTCACTGTAAACTATTGATGTGGGTTGAATCAACCTGATGAAGCCATTTTGAATGTGGCCTCATAACCTACAACGTTTGCAGCAGTTTTAAACTTCAGAGACTTGAATGATTCACGGTACATGTGGCAGTTGTTCAATACTGACACTGAACATTTTGTATGATGTGATGTATATATTGTGCGCTTGTTCGTAGCTTTCGCTGCCGTCGTCTATGTTACATTTTAGACAGAAAATGATGCCAGTCTCAAGCGCCTTATGACAGTCTTGACAAACTTGACGTCTATCTTTATTTGTATGACGGTGAATTGGCTCCCCCTCGTGTTGAAAAACATAACCTACACTTCACTCGGGTAGGAAACATCGAAATATGTCAGTAGAAGAGAGAATAATAATCGATTTTAGCTATATAGATAACTCAATGACATTAAAATGAAAGGAATCAAGGGTTTGTGCATCTAGTTAGCGAAATTGACGAAACATAAGTCACATTTTATACAGGCACTTTTTAGGGCACACACACGGGCTTCCGTCAACGTATTTAAAGACCAAAGGATGTCCGTTCTTGCAGAAAGGGAGTGCTTCTTTGAATGTTTTTAGTAATATTTTGTGGTTCGTACATTACGTAAATAATGGTGCGTGTTATGTCGTGCTGTCTGAACAAGTCAACGTCGATGTAGTGCAACGGGTTTCTTTAAAACGGGCTCTAGTGCAGGCTTCGGCGTTTTCACCAAATTGTACCGGGGGAAAAAAGGGTTAATTGGATCTTCTTTATATGTTCACAGCGCACATTAATCATATCTGAACTAGAGAAGAAGAGATAGCAGCGTGTCATTATCACGGAGACTTTTTTTTCTCCGCTGTTTTCATTATCATTTCGTAGCGTAGCGGTAAATCGTTGGCTTAAGTAGCCATTAATCTTAAAAATAAAATAAAAAAATTGTTAACAACAAACCAATAGAGAAAGTACATGGGGGAGCGCAAGTATATCTAAATAATATACAAAGGACAAATGGGCTAGGGGCTACAGTATCACATTACACAAGGCCCTGAAGGGAACTAGACATTTCTAATTCTAACAGATTTTTGTTAGAGTAGAGTATTTTATTGTCTTAAAATATAGTTCCATTTCTTTTTGTAAGGTAAGAAAATGTGGTGTTTTGTTTGTAAATTTACATTTGTGAATATGAAATTTGGACAAAAGAATAATGAAATGAATTAGTAACAATTGTTTCAACTTATTTCTATCGTAGGTAAAGAATCCAAGCAGTACATCTCGTCACAATAGTGTCAAATCTTCATAAATGTGTTCCATTATAAATCTACTGATGTCTTGCAACAGTTTCCTTACATGAATACAATGCCAACAAAAGAAGCAACACTGTTTCTGGGTGGTCATTACAAAAGGTACAATTTGAGCCATTAATCAGTTGTAATACCACCCAGGTTCGCATCTTGCATCATGCCTCACTTTTATGCCTTCTAGTTTACTATTTAAAATAAAAAAGTTTTACTATTAAAAAAAACAACAACGGAATCTATGGTATTATTTAGAATACAAGACAGAAGCTCATACTACACTAAATATAACCAATTATTTGAACAACAGTGCAGGAAGTTTGGTTTCACAAAACAATGTTAAAATAGTGTGCTTTGAACTTCACACGCTCACGTCCCTGAATGTTTTATAGTCCGTCCCTAAACTACCTCCTAAACTACCTGCTAAGCTAGCTAAATCGATGGTTATAGTAGTTTCTCCTCTGATGTCAATAATCAAGGATCAGGTTTGTGGAATGGTTGGTGAGCTGGGGTCACTCCTACCAGGTCTAGTCCCTGTATTAAAGTGGTGTGGAATGGTTGGTGAGCTGGGGTCCTGTATTAAAGTGGTGTGGAATGGTTGGTGAGCTGGGGTCCTGTATTAAAGTGGTGTGGAATGGTTGGTGAGCTGGGGTCACTCCTACCAGGTCTAGTTCCTGTATTAAAGTGGTGTGGAATGGTTGGTGAGCTGGGGTCCTGCATTAAAGTGGTGTGGAATGGTTGGTGAGCTGGGGTCACTCCTACCAGGTCTAGTCCCTGTATTAAAGTGGTGTGGAATAGTTGGTGAGCTGCGGTCCTGTATTAAAGTGGTGTGGAATGGTTGGTGAGCTGGGGTCACTCCTACCAGGTCTAGTCCCTGTATTAAAGTGGTGTGGAATGGTTGATGAGCTGGGGTCACTCCTACCAGGTCTAGTTCCTGTATTAAAGTGGTGTGGAATGGTTGGTGAGCTGCGGTCCTGTATTAAAGTGGTGTGGAATGGTTGGTGAGCTGGGGTCACTCCTACCAGGTCTAGTTCCTGTATTAAAGTGGTGTGGAATGGTTGGTGAGCTGGGGTCCTGTATTAAAGTGGTGTGGAATGGTTGGTGAGCTGAGGTCCTGTATTAAAGTGGTGTGGAATGGTTGGTGAGCTGGGGTCACTCCTACCAGTTCTAGTCCCTGTATTAAAGTGGTGTGGAATGGTTGGTGAGCTGGGGTCACTCCTACCAGGTCTAGTCCCTGTATTAAAGTGGTGTGGAATGGTTGGTGAGCTGCGGTCACTCCTACCAGGTCTAGTTCCTGTATTAAAGTGGTGTGGAATGGTTGGTGAGCTGCGGTCCTGTATTAAAGTGGTGTGGAATGGTTGGTGAGCTGGGGTCACTCCTACCAGGTCTAGTTCCTGTATTAAAGTGGTGTGGAATGGTTGGTGAGCTGGGGTCCTGTATTAAAGTGGTGTGGAATGGTTGGTGAGCTGAGGTCCTGTATTAAAGTGGTGTGGAATGGTTGGTGAGCTGGGGTCACTCCTACCAGGTCTAGTCCCTGTATTAAAGTGGTGTGGAATGGTTGGTGAGCTGCGGTCCTGTATTAAAGTGGTGTGGAATGGTTGGTGAGCTGGGGTCACTCCTACCAGGTCTAGTCCCTGTATTAAAGTGGTGTGGAATGGTTGGTGAGCTGCGGTCCTGTATTAAAGTGGTGTGGAATGGTTGGTGAGCTGGGGTCACTCCTACCAGGTCTAGTTCCTGTATTAAAGTGGTGTGGAATGGTTGGTGAGCTGCGGTCCTGTATTAAAGTGGTGTGGAATGGTTGGTGAGCTGCGGTCCTGTATTAAAGTGGTGTGGAATGGTTGGTGAGCAGCTCATCACTTTAATACAGAGTCCATGTTACTGCAGAGTCCATGTTACTGCAGAGTCCATGTTACTGCAGAGTCCATGTTACTATAGAGTCCATGTTACTATAGAGTCCATGTTACTGCAGAGTCCATGTTACTGCAGAGTCCATGTTACTGTAGAGTCCATGTTACTATAGAGTCCATGTTACTGTAGAGTCCATGTTACTATAGAGTCCATGTTACTGCAGAGTCCATGTTACTATAGAGTCCATGTTACTATAGAGTCCATGTTACTGTAGAGTCCATGTTACTGCAGAGTCCATGTTACTGCAGAGTCCATGTTACTATAGAGTCCATGTTACTATAGAGTCCATGTTACTGTAGAGTCCATGTTACTGTAGAGTCCATGTTACTATAGAGTCCATGTTACTGCAGAGTCCATGTTACTGCAGAGTCCATGTTACTGTAGAGTCCATGTTACTATAGAGTCCATGTTACTGTAGAGTCCATGTTACTATAGAGTCCATGTTACTGCAGAGTCCATGTTACTATAGAGTCCATGTTACTATAGAGTCCATGTTACTATAGAGTCCATGTTACTGTAGAGTCCATGTTACTATAGAGTCCATGTTACTGCAGAGTCCATGTTACTGCAGAGTCCATGTTACTGCAGAGTCCATGTTACTATAGAGTCCATGTTACTATAGAGTCCATGTTACTGCAGAGTCCATGTTACTATAGAGTCCATGTTACTGTAGAGTCCATGTTACTGCAGAGTCCATGTTACTATAGAGTCCATGTTACTATAGAGTCCATGTTACTATAGAGTCCATGTTACTGCAGAGTCCATGTTACTGCAGAGTCCATGTTACTATAGAGTCCATGTTACTGCAGAGTCCATGTTACTGCAGAGTCCATGTTACTATAGAGTCCATGTTACTATAGAGTCCATGTTACTGTAGAGTCCATGTTACTGCAGAGTCCATGTTACTATAGAGTCCATGTTACTGCAGAGTCCATGTTACTATAGAGTCCATGTTACTGTAGAGTCCATGTTACTATAGAGTCCATGTTACTGTAGAGTCCATGTTACTGTAGAGTCCATGTTACTGCAGAGTCCATGTTACTATAGAGTCCATGTTACTGCAGAGTCCATGTTACTATAGAGTCCATGTTACTGTAGAGTCCATGTTACTGTAGAGTCCATGTTACTATAGAGTCCATGTTACTATAGAGTCCATGTTACTGCAGAGTCCATGTTACTATAGAGTCCATGTTACTGTAGAGTCCATGTTACTATAGAGTCCATGTTACTGCAGAGTCCATGTTACTATAGAGTCCATGTTACTATAGAGTCCATGTTACTGCAGAGTCCATGTTACTATAGAGTCCATGTTACTATAGAGTCCATGTTACTATAGAGTCCATGTTACTATAGAGTCCATGTTACTATAGAGTCCATGTTACTATAGAGTCCATGTTACTGCAGAGTCCATGTTACTGCAGAGTCCATGTTACTATAGAGTCCATGTTACTGTAGAGTCCATGTTACTATAGAGTCCATGTTACTATAGAGTCCATGTTACTGCAGAGTCCATGTTACTGTAGAGTCCATGTTACTGTAGAGTCCATGTTACTATAGAGTCCATGTTACTATAGAGTCCATGTTACTGTAGAGTCCATGTTACTATAGAGTCCATGTTACTATAGAGTCCATGTTACTATAGAGTCCATGTTACTATAGAGTCCATGTTACTGCAGAGTCCATGTTACTGCAGAGTCCATGTTACTATAGAGTCCATGTTACTGTAGAGTCCATGTTACTATAGAGTCCATGTTACTATAGAGTCCATGTTACTGCAGAGTCCATGTTACTGTAGAGTCCATGTTACTGTAGAGTCCATGTTACTATAGAGTCCATGTTACTGTAGAGTCCATGTTACTGCAGAGTCCATGTTACTATAGAGTCCATGTTACTATAGAGTCCATGTTACTGCAGAGTCCATGTTACTATAGAGTCCATGTTACTATAGAGTCCATGTTACTATAGAGTCCATGTTACTGTAGAGTCCATGTTACTATAGAGTCCATGTTACTATAGAGTCCATGTTACTGTAGAGTCCATGTTACTGTAGAGTCCATGTTACTATAGAGTCCATGTTACTATAGAGTCCATGTTACTGCAGAGTCCATGTTACTATAGAGTCCATGTTACTATAGAGTCCATGTTACTGTAGAGTCCATGTTACTATAGAGTCCATGTTACTGCAGAGTCCATGTTACTGCAGAGTCCATGTTACTATAGAGTCCATGTTACTGCAGAGTCCATGTTACTATAGAGTCCATGTTACTGTAGATTTCATGTTACTATAGAGTCCATGTTACTATAGAGTCCATGTTACTATAGAGTCCATGTTACTGCAGAGTCCATGTTACTATAGAGTCCATGTTACTGTAGATTTCATGTTACTATAGAGTCCATGTTACTATAGAGTCCATGTTACTATAGAGTCCATGTTACTGCAGAGTCCATGTTACTGCAGAGTCCATGCTACTGCAGAGTCCATGTTACTATAGAGTCCATGTTACTATAGAGTCCATGTTACTGCAGAGTCCATGTTACTGCAGAGTCCATGTTACTATAGAGTCCATGTTACTATAGAGTCCATGTTACTATAGAGTCCATGTTACTGCAGAGTCCATGTTACTATAGAGTCCATGTTACTGTAGAGTCCATGTTACTATAGAGTCCATGTTACTATAGAGTCCATGTTACTATAGAGTCCATGTTACTGCAGAGTCCATGTTACTGCAGAGTCCATGTTACTATAGAGTCCATGTTACTGTAGAGTCCATGTTACTATAGAGTCCATGTTACTGTAGAGTCCATGTTACTATAGAGTCCATGTTACTGCAGAGTCCATGTTACTATAGAGTCCATGTTACTATAGAGTCCATGTTACTATAGAGTCCATGTTACTATAGAGTCCATGTTACTATAGAGTCCATGTTACTGCAGAGTCCATGTTACTATAGAGTCCATGTTACTGCAGAGTCCATGTTACTATAGAGTCCATGTTACTATAGAGTCCATGTTACTGCAGAGTCCATGTTACTATAGAGTCCATGTTACTGTAGAGTCCATGTTACTATAGAGTCCATGTTACTGCAGAGTCCATGTTACTGCAGAGTCCATGTTACTGCAGAGTCCATGTTACTATAGAGTCCATGTTACTATAGAAACGGACACAACCACACGAATGCTCAGCCGTCCCGTCGTAAATCAGTTGTTCATTCCACACACATACAAAAAAAAGACAGTTATTTTATTTTCATGACGGTCTTCATACATAACTGTCGGTTACATGGTTGTCAGGGGGTCGCGTTGGATTTCAGAAATATGCATTTTCAAAATTCAGACCATTTCACCTGGGTTTTATATTGAAAGTCAAATTTGTTTTTTCTTCAATTGAGTAATCTGGGGGGTGCAACTAGTTTTCCTTCACACAAAATACGTTAGTGCAACACATCTGTCAGAAAACAGCTTCATTTTCATCAGATGACAGAAGTGCACCATTTTTTTGCCAGCAGCATATCACCCTGCTACATCCTACTGCTGGCTTACCTCTGAAGCTGAGCAGGGTTGGTCCTGGTTGGTCACTGGATGGGAGACCAGATGCTGCTGGAAGTGGTGTTGGAGGGCCAGTAGGTGGCCCTCTTTCCTCTGGTCTAAAAAATATCCCAATGCCCCAGGGCAGTGATTGGGGAGATTGCCCTGTGTAAGGTGCTTTTTATCGCATGGGACGTTAAATGGGTGTCCTCACTAACGATCCCGTGGCACTCATAGTAGGAGTGGAGGTGTTAACCCTGGTGTCCTGGCTAAATTCCCAATCTGGCCACCTAACCATCCCCAGCTTCCATTTGGCTCATTCATCCCCCCTCCTCTCCTCTGTAACTATTCCCCAGATCGGAAACTACCGGAAAAAGTAGCTACACATAAGTCAGAGCGCCATCTGCTGATAGAATGCCCGTTAGTAAATGCTGGAATTTGATTGGTCTGATGAGAGCAAAGATTTCTCATCCAGGCGGAGAAGGGCAACTGAAGCACAAAATTAGTAAAGAAATGACAAATAGAAACAGCTCAGATCTGCATTTTCAAAATGCAGGAAGATATTTATTATGCGTTTGATATTTTTTGTCTGCGTTAACATGACACCTGGTTATACAGTAATTGTGCCACAGCCAAAAACCACTGATAAACTAACAGTCTAGCTCTATGTCAACGAGTCTTTCTGTGATTCCTTAGAGAAGGAGGTATGAGAGAAGAATCAGGAAAGAGCCTGTATATTACCTTATCCTAGTCTGTTCTGGAGACAGCAGGAACAACATGTGCATCTGTCTCTATCAGGGAGAACAGAACACATCAAAGTCAAGTGAAGAACAACCAGCTGGGGCTGGTAACCACTGCCAGCCACCAGGTGAGTTAGATATTACTGATGGTCAATCAGTGAAGGTCTATTGTATTAATTAAACAGTTATCTGGTCACCTAACATCTGCAGCCTTTCTCTTCCCAAGAGTAGAGTATACAGGGGAAGAGGTAGGTGTTCAGGAAACCATAGGGAAGTGTGACGTACAGTGTTTTGCCAAGTAGTGTCTCCTCTAGTAGGGATGGAATCGCTACGGTGACTATCACAATATTATGTTGATTCTACAGTATGAGTACTAGTTAACGTTAGCTAGCGCTAGTCGGATGTACCTGCGCCAAAACTCTGGCATTTCTTCATTCTCTGGCCCCGATCTTCTTTTGAAATGGTGAACCAACATGTTTTCAGCACTTTTATTTCCTTGACTGATCAAAACAAATTTTCTCGTGCTCTCTCTTGGCTCTCTGAGGCGTGTTCTGAAAGTTTTCAGACCCCTTGACTTTTTCCACATTTTGTTACGTTACAGCCTTATCCTAAAATTGATTAAATCCTTTTTTTTTTGCTCATCAATCTACAGACAATACCCCATAATGACAAAGCAAAAACGGTTTCTTAGAATTTTTGTATTATTTATAAAATAAAAAAACAAATATTACATTTACGTAAGTGTTCAGACCCTTTACTCAGTACTTTGCTGAAGCACCTTTGGTGGCAATTACAGCCTCGAGTCTTCTTGGGTATGACGCTACAAGCTTGGTACACCTGTATTTGGGGAGATTCTCCCATTCTTCTCTGCAGATCCTCTCAAGCTCTGTCAGGTTGGATGGGGAGTGTTGCTGCACAGCTATTTTCAGGTCTCTCCAGAGATGTTCAATCAGGTTCAAGTCCGGGCTCTGGCTGGGCCAGTAAATTACATTCAGAGACTTGTCCAGAAGCCAATCCTGCATTGTCCTGGCTGTGTGCTCAGAGTCATTGTCCTGTTAGAAGGTGAACCTTCGCCCCAGTCTGAGGTCCTGAGCGCTCTGGAGCAGGTTTTCATCAAGGATCTCTCTCTACTTTTCTCCATGTATCTTTGCCTTGATCCTGACTAGTCTCCCAGTCCCTGCTGCTGAAGAAAATCCCCACAGCATGATGCTAACACCACCATGCTTCACCGTAGGGATGGTGCCAGGTTTCCTACAGACGTGACGCTTGGCATCCAGGTCAAATAGTTAAATCTTGATCAGACCAGAGATATTTTGTTTTTTCTGATCTGAGAGTACTTTAGGTGCCTTTTGGCAAACTCCAAGCAGCTGTCATGTGCCTTTATCTGAGGAGTGGCTTCCATCTTCCATAAAGGCCTGATTGGTGGAGCGCTGCAGAGATAATGGTCATTCTGGAAGTTTCTTCCATCTCCACAGAGGAGCTCTAGAGCTCTGTCAGAGTGACCATCAGGTTCTTGGTCGCTTCCTCCCCCGATTGCTCAGTTTGGACGGGGAACCAGCTCTAGGAAGGGTCTTGGTGGTTCCAAACTTCTTACATTTAAGAATGATGGAGGCCACTGTGTTCTTGGGGACCTTCAATGCTGCAGATTTTTTTTGTACCCTTCCCCAGATCTGTGCCTCGACACAATCCTGTCTCGGAGCTCTACGGACAATCCCTTCGACCTCGTGGCTTGGTTTTTGCTCTGACATGCACTGTCAACTGGGGGACCTTATATAGACAGGTGTGCCTTTTCCAAATCATGTCCAATCAATTGAATTTACCACAGGTGGACTCCAATCAAGTTGTAGAAACATCTCAAGGATGATCAATGAAAACAGGATGCACCTGAGCTCAATTTTAAGTTTCATAACAAATGGTCTGAATACTGATGTAAATAAGCTATTTCTGTTTTTTAGTTTGAATACATTTGCAAAAATGTCTAAAAAACTGTTTTTGCTTTGCCATTATGAGGTATTGTGTGTAGATTGCTGAGGATTTATTTATTTATTTATTGAATACATTTTAGAATAAGGCTGTAAAGTAACAAAATGGTGAAGAAGTCAAGGGGTCTGAATATTTTCCCAATGCGCTTTCTGTGAGCAAGATGGTTGGAAGATTGAATTGCAATAAAATCGCAGTATGGCCTAAAGAATCCTGATTAATCGTGATACATATAGAATCACAGTACATATTGTTTCAACTACCTCAGTATGCTGATAATATCATGAGGTCCCTGGTAATTAATCCTCCTTTGCAAGTTATTTCCCTTTTGATGTCAAGCGTTCTGTTTCCAGGACAACTAGATGGCTAACCAAGATAACCTCAATAACTGCCATGGTCAAAACACTGCCAACAGGAAAAGTGCACACACACACACACACACACACACACACACACACACACACACATTGTGATGGACAGCCGAAGTATAAAAGCAACAAGAATGTGCAGCAGTATTGTTGACCTGAGTGAGTTGCCATGGCCACCTCAGTGACGTTCCTGTCGCTCGTTGCCTGATGGACTAGTTCAACCACATGCTCCTCGTAATAGCATATCTCTCTCTCTCTCTCTCTCTCTCTCTCTCTCTCTCTCTCTCTCTCTCTCTCTCTCTCTCTCTCTCTCTGTCTCTGTCTCTGTCTCTGTCTCTGTCTCTGTCTCTGTCTCTGTCTCTCTCTCTGTCTCTCTCTCTCTGTCTGTGTGTGTGCTGTACAGGAACCCAGCCTAAAACCCCCCCAAACAGCAAGCAATGCAGGTGTAGAAGCACGGTGGCTAGGAAAAACTCCCTAGAAAGGCCAAAACCTAGGAAGAAACCTAGAGAGGAACCAGGCTATGAGGGGTGGCCAGTCCTCTTCTGGCTGTGCCGGGTGGAGATTATAACAGAACATGGCCAAGATGTTCAAATGTTCATAAATGACCAGCATGGTCAAATATTAATAATCACAGTAGTTGTCGAGGGTGCAGCAAGTCAGCACCTCAGGAGTAAATGTCACTTGGTTTTTCATAGCCAATCATTAAGAGTATCTCTACTGCTCAGCCCTTGCCCTTGCAAATCAGCCCTTGCCTTAACAGGAAGCCAGTGTAGGGAGGCTAGCACTGGAGTAATATGATCAAATTTTTGGGTTCTAGTCAGGATTCTAGCAGCCGTATTTAGCACTAACTAAAGTTTATTTAGTGCTTTATCCGGGTAGCCGGAAAGTAGAGCAATGCAGTAGTCTAACCTAGAAGTAACAAAAGCATGGATACATTTTTCTGCATCATTTTTGGACAGAAAGTTTCTGATTTTTGCAATGTTACGTAGATGGAAAAAAGCTGTCCTTGAAACAGTCTTGATATGTTCGTCAAAAGAGAGATCAGGGTCCAGAGTAACGCCGAGGTCCTTCACAGTTTTATTTGAGACGACTTTACAACCATCAAGATTAATTGTCAGATTCAATAGAAGATCTCTTTGTTTCTTGGGACCTAGAACAAGCATCTCTGTTTTGTCCGAGTTTAAAAGTATAAAGTTTGCAGCCATCCACTTCCTTATGTCTGAAACACAGGCTTCTAGCAAGGGCAATTTCGGGGCTTCACCATGTTTCATTGAAATGTACAGCTGTGTGTCATCTGCATAGCAGTGAAAGTTAACATTATGTTTTCGAATGACATCCCCAAGAGGTAAAATATATAGTGAAAACAATAGTGGTCCTAAAACGGAACCTTGAGGAACACCGAAATGTACAGTTGATTTGTCAGAGGACAAACCATTCACAGTGTAACGCTCTAGGTGTCGGGGGGTGTGAAATCAGACGCAGGAACAGCAGAGCTTCAATACGGTGATTTTAATTCCCAACCGGCAAACCAAAATGTCCAACACGGACTTACTGGGTGTCATAAACACCTGTCTACAAACACGGAGACAAAACCAGTACATAATACACGAACCACTCCCGAAATCCAAAGTAACAGACGAACAATCCCGCACAAAGAAGCAGACAGGCTGGCTGACTAATAAAGCCACACTAATTACCAATTCCCTCAAACCAGGTGATACAAATAAACACATAAGGAGGGGGAGGAAAAAGAGTCAGTAGCAGCTAGTAGGCCGGTGACGACGACCGCCGAGCGCCACCCGAACGGGAAGGAGAGCCTGCCTCGGTTGAAGTCGTGACACACAGAGACAAACTGATATCTTTCCGACAGATAAGATCTAAACCAGGCCAGAACTTGTCCGTGTAGACCAATTTGGGTTTCCAATCTCTCCAAAAGAATGTGGTGATCGATGGTATCAAAGGCAGCACTAAGGTCTAGGAGAACGAGGACAGATGCAGAGCCTCGGTCTGACGCCATTAAAAGGTAATTTACCACCTTCACAAGTGCAGTCTCAGTGCTATGATGGGGTCTAAAACCAGACTGAAGCATTTCGTATACATTGTTTGTCTTCAGGAAGGCAGTGAGTTGCAGCGCAACAACTTTTTCAAAAAATGTTGAGAGGAATGTAAGATTCGATATAGGCCGATAGTTTTTTATATTTTCTGGGTCAAGGTTTGGCTTTTCAAGAGAGGCTTTATTACTGCCACTTTTAGTGAGTTTGGTACACATCCGGTGGATAGAGAGCCTGTTATTATGTTCAACATAGGAGGGCCGAGCACAGGAAGCAGCTATTTCAGTAGTTTAGTTGGAATAGGGTCCAGTATGCAGCTTGAAGGTTTAGAGGCCATGATTATTTTCATCATTGTGTCAAGAGATATAGTACTAAAACACTTGAGTGTCTCTCTTGATCCTAGGCAGAGTTGTGCAGACTCAGGACAGCTGATTTTTGGAGGAATACGCAGATTTAAAGAGGAGTCCGTAATTTGCTTTCTAATGATCATGATCTTTTCCTCAAAGAAGTTCATGAATTTATTACTGTTGAAGTGAAAGCCATCCTCACTTGGGGAATGCTGCTTTTTAGTTAGCTTTGCGACAGTATCAAAAAGAAATTTCAGGTTGTTCTTATTTTCCTCAATTAAGTTGGAAAAGTAGGATGATCGAGCAGCAGTGAGGGCTCTTCGATACTGCACGGTACTGTCTTTCCAAGCTAGTCGGACGACTTCCAGTTTGGTGTGGCGCCATTTCTGTTCCAATTTTCTGGAAGCTTGCTTCAGAGCTCGGGTATTTTCTGTATACCAGGGAGCTAGTCTCTTATGACAAATGTTTTTAGTTTTTAGGGGTGCAACTCCATCTAGGGTATTGCGCAAGGTTAAATTGAGTTTCTCAGTTAGGTGGTTAACTGATTTTTGTCCTCTGACGTCCTTGGGTAGGCAGAGGGAGTCTGGAAGGGCATCAAGGAATCTTTGGGTTGTCTGAGAATTTATAGCACGACTTTTGATGCTCCTTGGTTTGGTTCTGAGCAGATTATTTGTTTGATTGCAAACGTAATAAAATGGTGGTCCGATAGTCCAGGATTATGAGGAAAAACATTAAGATCTACAACATTTATTCCATGGGACAAAACTAGGTCCAGAGTATGACTGTGACAGTGAGTAGGTCCAGAGGCATGTTGGACAAAACCCACTGAGTCGATGATGGCTCCGAAAGCCTTTTGGAGTGGGTCTGTGGACTTTTCCATGTGAATATTAAAATCACCAAAAATTAGAATATTATCTGCTATGACTACAAGGTCCGATAAGAATTCAGTGAACTCAGTGAGGAACGCTGTATATGGCCCAGGAGGCCTGTAAACAGTAGCTATAAAAAGTGATTGAGTAGGCTGCATAGATTTCATGACTAGAAGCTCAAAAGACGAAAACGTCATAATTTTTTGGGTAAATTGAAATTTGCTATCGTAAATGTTAGCAACACCTCCGCCTTTGCGGGATGCGCGGGGGATATGGTCACTAGTGTAACCAGGAGGTGAGGCCTCATTTAACACAGTAAATTCATCAGGCTTAAGCCATGTTTCAGTCAGGCCAATCACATCAAGATTATGATCAGTGATTAGTTCATTGACTATAACTGCCTTTGAAGTGAGGGATCTAACATTAAGTAGCCCTATTTTGAGATGTGAGGTATCACGATCTCTTTCAATAATGGCAGGAATGGAGGAGGTCTTTATCCTAGTGAGATTGCTAAGGCAGACACCGCCATGTTTAGTTTTGCCCAACCGAGGCACAGACACGGTTGTAACATTCAGGGGGAGGTCCACTAGGGGGTGCTATTGCAACATTCAGGGGAAGGCAGTTGAGGCTAAATTCCACTGTTAAACAATAGGAAAGTTTCCATTGACTCAGGTTCATTTAAGCAACCTCGCTAAAAAAGCATTATGACATGTGTAATGGAAATGGCAGATATACAGAGCATTCGGAAAGCCTTCAAACCTCTTGTCTTTTTCCACATTTTGTTTTACGTTATTCTAAAATTTATTAAATCCTTTTTCCCCCTTCATCAATCTACACACAATACCCCATAATGACATCACAATACCCCATAATGACATCACAATACCCCATAATGACATCACAATACACCATAATGACAAAGCAAAAATAATATTTGTAAAAAAACAAAACAAAAGAAGAAATATGACATTTCATTAGTGGTGGTGAGTTAAGACAATACTGGCAGACTATCATCCAAATGATGGATGGTTTGAGCTACAAACTATTAAAACACTCTCTATGAAAAGCTGTTTTTTTAAATCTATGATGCTCACAAGGTACACATGACTCCTTAGAAGCTAAGGGGTTCTTCTACATAGAAGATCATAGGAAATCCCAGGTCATAGTGTCTATAATACTGTAATAATGTCACAGTTGTCGTCACAAACTCCACACAGTTGTCACTAATTTATGTACTTGCATATACATGCCGTAAATAGTTTTTTTATCAGGTTTTTTGCTTTGACGTTTGTAAAATAAAACTATGTCAAATAGTTGTGTGTTCTACTTGTAGTCCTGGTTGTCCTGAACAGAACATGGTAGAAACCCTTCATTGTGGGGCTAAATGTAAGGGCTGGACATGTCAGATAAATGAAAAGCTGTATTTTTGCTGGGATCTAGGGACTGATAAGGGTTCTAACTCAACATTTTAAATTAAACCCAAGACACAATATCTTCACACGTACTGTAGACCTAAGGAATAGTCTCACAAATGGTGTCAGATCCAAAGCAGTAGTAATTTATGGAAAACCATTTCCACTTATTTTCTCAATTTGATCTAATTGCTTGGTGTGCCAAGGATCTTTTTTATTTGTATTTTTTTATTTATTTAACCTTTATTTAACTAGGCATACTCTCACGTCACGTGTGATTTAAGTTGCTGATGGACTGTGCCATCCCTGTGGCCTCCGCAATGGATTAGTCCACTGAGACAGGCTGGAATCTTAGGCTGATGGACTGTGCCATCCCTGTGGCCTCGGCAATGGATTAGTCCACTGAGACAGGCTGGAATCTTAGGCTGATGGACTGTGCCATCCCTGTGGCCTCGGCAATGGATTAGTCCACTGAGTCAGGCTGGAATCTTAGGCTGATGGACTGTGCCATCCCTGTGGCCTCGGCAATGGATTAGTCCACTGAGACAGGCGGGAATCAAACAGGTGTCTCATGTGGCATGAAAAAATAATAAATACATTTGCAACCGCTTTACAACAAAAAATAAATCTGCCCGACCAACATCCTATTGACCAAACAATCGACCAGTTGACTGAATTGCATTTTAATCAAATGAATTAGATGCAATGATATACTAACCATAGGATGCAGTGCTGCCATTTGAATTCTAAATGCATAGGCTACTACTTGCAAAACAAATTTTGTTCAAATATCAAATTTGTAAAAGTTTCACCATCCAATTATATCAGATTAACAGGAGTGCAAATTTCACCAATGGCACAGTCCGTGACGATACGTTGGCACATGATAATTATTAGAATATGGCAAATAGTCAAATTTTTGACTTCTATCCATGCTGGCATTCACTTGGCTACCTGAGACATTAAACAGAAAGGTGGGAGGGTATACAGGCTGTCTTCAATTGTTGTAAAAAACATTTCTTTGGGTGGGACTTCATTATGTCCAGCTGTTTTTATTGTCATGGAAACGCACCTCACTAGGCAATAATTGTTGTGTCTAGTTTTATGAGAACTTAAAAAAATAAAATAAAAAATTGGACAAGTTTTAATGGAAACTAGTGTGGTTATTAGCTAGTATGGTTATTGGTTATCAATCCATTTTAAACTGAAGTAAATTAGAAATCCAATCTATGCAGAGTTTGATGGAAAAAGAGAGATTCAGATTTCTTGGCACATGTTGAGAACCAGTCATAACACAAATACTGTAATCCACAGACTTGTTTATCCAAAGCAATTTACAGCAGTATATATATATATATATATTTTTACCTTTATTTAACTAGGCAAGTCAGTTAAGAACAAATTATTTTTTACAATGACGGCCTAGGAACAGTGGGTTAACTGCCTTGTTCAGGGGCGGAACGACAGATTTGTACCTTGTCAGCTCGGGGATTTGATCTTGCAATCTTTCAGTTATTGGCCCAATGCTCTAACCACTAGGCTACCTGTCTCCCCACTTGTTGGTTAGACAAGCTACTTTAATGGTTTGGGTAGTTTTTTGTGTTTGTTTAGGAAGCCCCATCAGAGGAGAAACAGCAGGAGAAGACCTTCAGCCTGGAGGAGAAGTGCTTCAGCTTGGAGGAGAAGTCCTTCAGCTTGGAGGAGAAGTCCTTCAGCCCTGGAGGAGAAGTCCTTCAGCCCTGGAGGAGAAGTCCTTCAGCCCTGGAGGAGAAGTCCTTCAGCCCTGGAGGAGAAGTCAAAGATGTCCAAGAAGAGGTTCATGAAGTACAATTAATTTTTTCTTCCTTCAGAAAAGCATCACAACTTACTTCATTTGCACAATTTTCTCTCATTCACCTTCGTTTCTAAATGTCCACACGTATTGAAAATGAGCAATGCTTGTATAACTGTATGAGCTGGATTTGTCTGACTTTGCAATTCGTTCATGTTCGTTTTCGCTCGTTAGCATTTAGCTAACAACTTCTACGTTATTTCGCTATTAGTTTGTGCTACTGTTGTTAGCATTCTGGTAATAGAGGCCAAATGGGCTTTATTACCAAATGCGCCCCCTTGTGTGCTATGCCAGTAATACCGTAAATCCCTGGATGAGATGGAAATCTGGATACCGCCCAAGCCTACTGTTAACTAATAGGGTGCCGTTTCGGACACCATTGTTTTCCTGCCGGATGGACCCTATTCCTTTTAGAGTACACTACCTTTGATCTGAGCCCTATGGTCGACTGTCCTGTGGCTCAGGAGCCCTGAGCCCTATGGTTGGCTGTCCTGTGGCTCAGGAGTCCTTAGTCCTATGGTCGACTGCCCTGTGGCTCAGCAGGCTGAAGGTTACATGAGGCTTTGGACGAAAAATATAAATATTCAGAAAACACAGGCATTGAATCACATTTATTTGGCACATGGGTATATTCTAACCCACGGTTCCTTGGCTGTGTGTAGACTGCAGACATGTGACTGTGGTCAGAGCAGCACTCCATCAGCTAGGGTTGGTTGGATGGGTCCGGTCAACTTAACCAGAGCAGCTGGTCACTGAGCGAGGGGGAGGGAGGTGAAGGGGAGGGGATGGAGAGAGAGAGAGAGAGGGAGGGACGGAGAGAGAGGGAGTGACAAGGTAAAGGATAGAGATGGTGCAATTGAGGAGAGAGGGGAGGGAGGGAGGTAAGGAGATAGAGGAGGTGACGGAGAGGGAGTGAGAGAGGGGATGGAGGGAGGCAAGGAGAGAGAGGAGGTGAGTGATGGAGAGGGAGTGAGAGAGGGGAGGGAGGGGAGGTGGTTGTTATTAAACCAGCCGTCCACTTCCATTACTCCTCAGTCAGCCAGCCAGCCAGCCAATCAGTCAGTCAGTCAGTCAGTCTGTCAGTCAGTCTGTCAGCCAATCAGTCAGTCAGCCAGCCAGCCAGCCAATCAGTCAGTCAGTCAGTCTGTCAGTCAGTCAGAGAGCACCAGGTCAACCATCAGGTCAAAGTCAGTTGTGCCTGCCCAATCGCACCCTATTCCCTTGATAGGGCCCGCGTTAAGTGTACTATATAGGGAATAAGGTGCTTTATGGGACGCTGGCAGTAGGAGGTAAAGGAAGACTAGTACTGCCCACAGTACCGTTCAGGATCAGTAGACATCCCAAATAACAGCCAATGTGTTCCCTACATGGTGCCATCTTGGCCCTGGTCAAAAGGGAACAGGGTACCGTTCAGGATCAGTGGAGATGAGATATGAAGAACCACGCAGGAGCCAGCATATGGTTGACTGGCCTCTCTAACGCTCCTTTTGTACCACCAAGAGAATTTTGCTCTGCCTGGAGTACCCCTGAAGTACCCCCACTTGTGCATTTTGCCAGTAGGCCTATGGTCTCCTGAGTCTTCTCAAGTACCCCCTGTGGATAGATCCTAGTAGCCCTGGTTGGGAACCACTTCTCTCATCCATGCAGAGCTGTCACTCTGAGTGACGGGAGTTCCTCCAGTCTTGGCAGTCTTTAGACTTTTCAGATATTTGGACTCCAGACCTGGAGATATCCTTAAAATCGGTCTTCTCACGAAAACTGTGGGATCTTATATAGACAGGTGTGTGCCTTTCCAAATCATGTCCATTCAATTTGAATTTACCACAGGTAGACTCCAATCAAGTTGTAGAAACATCTCATGGATGATCAATGGAAACAGGATGCACCTGAGCTCAATTTCGAGTCCCACAGGGTCTGAATACTTGTGTAAATAAGGTATTCCTTTTGGAATAAGTCTGTAACTTAACAAAATGTTAAGGGGTCTGAATACTTTCCGAAGGAACTATAAAATGTCTGCCTTTCCTCCTGCATTTTAACAATCTACTAAAAATATAAACGCAATATGTAAAGTGTTGTCACAATATTTCATGAGCTGAAATAAAAGAACCCAGAAATTCTACATATGCATAAAAAGCTTATTCCTCTCAATTTTTGTGAGCAAATTTGTTTACATCCCTGTTAGTGAGCATTTCTCCATTGCCAAGACCTGAAAGGTGTGGCAAATCAAGAAACTGATTAAACAGCATGATCATTACGCAGGTGCACCTTGTACTGGAGACAATAAAAGGCCTCTAAAATGTGCTGTTTTGTCTCACAACACAATGCCACTGATGTCTCAAGTTTTGAGGGAGCGTGTTGGTATCCTGACTGCAGCAATGTCCACCAGAGCTTTTGCCAGATAATTTAATGTACATTTTTCTACCATAAACCGATTCCAACATTGTTTTAGAGAATTTGGCAGTCCGTCCAACCGGCCTCACAACCTCAGACCACGTGTAACCAGGTCAGCCCAGGGCCTCCACAACCAGCTTTTTCACCAGCGGGATCGTCTGAGACCAGCCACCCAGACAGCTGATGAAATTGTGGGTTTGCACAACTGAAGAATTTCTGCACAAACTGTCAGAAACCGTCTCAGGGAAGCTGATCTGCGTGCTTGTCATCCTTGTCATGGCTGCAGTTCGGCGTCGTAACCTACTTCAGTAGGGCAAATGCTCACCTTCAATGGCCAATGTCAGAAACCATCTCATATAGTTTTTGGTGGCTACAACTATAGATGCAGGCGTCATCTGGTTAGCTAGCAGGAAATTGAACCACTTTGCTAGCTAGCTACGCTGAACTTAAACGACTGTTATTCAGTTAACATGAACTCAGCAAAAAAAAAGCCACATCCTCTCACTATCTACTGCGTTTATTTCCAGCAAACTTAACATGTGTAAATAAAAATAAAGAAAGTAACAGTCAGTATCTGGTGTGGCCACCAGCTGCATTAAGTACTGCAGTGTATCTCCTCCTCGTGGACTGCACCAGATCTGCCATGTCTTGGTGTGAGATTTTACCCCACTCTTCCACCAAGGCACCTTCAAGTTCCCGGACATTTCTGGGGGGGAATGGCCCTAGCCCTCACCCTCCGATCCAACAGGTCCCAGACGTGCTCAATGGGATTGAGATCTGGGCTCTTCGCTGGCCATGGCAGAACACTAACATTCCTGTCTTGCAGGAAATCACGCACAGAACGAGCAGTATGGCTGGTGGCATTGTCATGCTGGAGGGTCATGTCAGGATGAGCCTGCAGGAAGGGTACCACATGAGGGAGGAGGATGTCTTCCCTGTAACGCACAGCGTTGAGATTGCCTGCAATGACAACAAGCTCAGTCTGATGATGCTGTGACACACCGCCCCAGACCATGACGGACCCTCCACCTCCAAATCGATCCCGGTCCAGAGTACAGGCCTCGGTGTAATGCTCATTCCTTCGACGATAAACGCGAATCTGACCATCACCCCAGGTGAGACAAAACCGCGACTCGTCAGTGAAGAGCACTTTTTGCCAGTCCTGTCTGGTCCAGCGACGGTGGGTTTGTGCCCATAGGCAACGTTGTTGCTGGTGATGTCTGGTGAGGACCTGCCTTACAACAGGCCTACAAGGCCTCAGTCCAGCCTCTCTCAGCCTATTGTGGACTGTCTGAGCACTTATGGAGGAATTGTGCGTTCCTGGTGTAACTCGGGAAGTTGTTGTTGCCATCCTGTAACTGTCCCACAGGTGTGATGTTCGGATGTACCGATCCCGTGCAGGTGTTGTTACACGTGGTCTGCCACTGCGAGGACGATCAGCTGTCCGTCCTGTCTCCCTGTAGCACTGTCTTAGGCGTCTCACAGTACGGACATTGCAATTTATTGCCCTGGTTACATCTGCAGTCCTCATTCCTCCTTGCAGTATGCCTAAGGTACGTTCATGCAGATGAGCAGGGACCCTGGGCATCTTTCTTTTGGTGTTTTTCAGAGTCAGTAGAAAGGCCTCTTTAGTGTCTTAAGTTTTCATAACTGTGACCTTAATTGCCTACCGTCTGTAAGCTGTTAGTGTCTTAACGACCGTTCCACAGGTCCTTCCACAGGTTCATTCATTGTTTATGGTTCATTGAACAAGCATGGGAAACAGTGTTTAAACCCTTTACAATGAAGATCTGTGAAGTTATTTGAATTTTTATGAATTCTCTTTGAAATAGGGTCCTGAAAAAGGGACGTTTCTTTTTTCCCTGAGTTTATCTCTCGTGTTTGTAAATTCACTTTGGTTATCTACACCGATTTCAGAGCACTCTCGTCTGAGTGTACCAGAGCACAGAATAACAGAAGAATTAACGAATGCGCAACACCCGCTGAATATGACCATTGTCAGTAAACGTCAGCCGAAAGAATGTAATTAACATGTTGCCAGCAGCACAGTTAGTCACCAACGTTCTAGATAACATGAAAACAGCCTAACCAGCTCTGCTAGGGGGAGTGAAATGGTCAAAGTGAGGTGTTCTCTCATTTGTGTCTGGAAGTAGCTAGCATGCTTGCCAACGTTAGCCAGTTAGCTTGGGTGCTTGACTGCCGTTGGGTGCTTGACTGCCGTTGGGTGCTTGACTGCCGTTGGGTGCTTGACACTTGGATCAACCCTACTCCTCGGTCAGAGTGTCCAGTCTCAATACTGCAGTGTGCGCTCCTCCAGGATGTGTATAAACCCTAGATGACTGACAGGGGGCGCTGTATTGAAGCCACTGGGCAGACATCTTGGCTCTCCTCCAGGATGTGTATAAACCCTAGATGACTGACAGGGGGCGCTATATGCCTTGTCCATTGCTGTTCTGTTTAGTGTTTATTGGCTTATTTCACTGTAGAGCCTCTAGCCCTGTTCACTATACCATATCCAACCTTTCAGTTCCACCACCCACATATGCGATGACATCACCTGGTTTCAATGATGTTTCTAGAGACAATATCTCTCTCATCATCACTCAATACCTAGGTTTACCTCCACTGTAATCACATCCTGCCATACCTTTGTCTGTACATTATTCCTTGAAGCTATTTTATCACCCCCAGAAACTTCCTTTTACTCTCTGTTCTAGACGTTCTAGACGACCAATTCTCATAGCTTTTAGCCGTACCCTTATCCTACTCCTCCTCTGTTCCTCTGGTGATGTAGAGGTGAACCCAGGCCCTGCAGTACCTAGCTCCACTCCTATTCCCCAGGCGCTCTCTTTTGATGACTTCTGTAACCGTAATAGCCTTGGTTTCATGCATGTTAACATTAGAAGCCTCCTCCCTAAGTTTGTTTTGTTCACTGCTTTAGCACACTCTGCCAACCCAGATGTTTTAGCCGTGTCTGAATCCTGGCTTAGGAAGACCACCAAAAATTCTGACATTTTCATCCCCAACTACAAGATTTTCAGACAAGATATAACGGCCAAAGGGGGCGGTGTTGCAATCTACTGCAAGGATTGCCTGCAGAGTTCTGTTTTACTATCCAGGTCTGTTCCCAAACAATTTGAACTTCTACTTTTAAAAATCCACCTCTCTAAAAACAAGTCTCTCACCGTTGCCGCCTGCTATAGACCACCCTCTGCCCCCAGCTGTGCTCTGGACACCATATGTGAACTGATTGCCCCCCATCTATCTTCAGAGCTCGTGCTGCTAGGCGACCTAAATTGGAACATGCTTAACACCCCAGCCATCCTACAATCTAAGCTTGATGCCCTCAATCTCACACAAATTATCAATGAACCTACCAGGTACCACCCCAAATCCGTAAACACGGGTACCCTCATAGATATCATCCTAACCAACTTGCCCTCCAAATACACCTCTGCTGTTTTCAACCAAGATCTCAGCGATCACTGCCTCATTGCCTGCATCCGTAATGGGTCAGCGGTCAAACGACCTCCACTCATCACTGTCAAACGCTCCCTGAAACACTTCAGCGAGCAGGCCTTTCTAATCGACCTGGCCGAGGTATCCTGGAAGGATATTGATCTTATCCCGTCAGTAGAGGATGCCTGGATATTTTTAAAAAATGCCTTCCTCACCATCTTGAATAAGCATGCCCCATTCAAGAAATTTAGAACCAGGAACAGATATAGCCCTTGGTTCTCTCCTGACCTGACTGCCCTTAACCAACAGAAAAACATCCTATGGCGTTCTGCATTAGCATCGAACAGCCCCCGTGATATGCAACTTTTCAGGGAAGCTAGGAACCAATATACACAGGCAGTTAGAAAAGCCAAGGCTAGCTTTTTCAAGCAGAAATTTACTTCCTGCAACACAAACTCAAAAAAGTTCTGGGACACTGTAAAGTCCATGGAGAATAAGAACACCTCCTCCCAGCTTCCAACTGCACTGAAGATAGGAAACACTGTCACCACCGACAAATCCACTATAATTGAGAATTTCAATAAGCATTTTTCTACGGCTGGTCATGCTTTCCACCTGGCTACCCCTACCCCGGTCAACAGCACTGCACCCCCCACAGCAACTCGCCCAAGCATTCCCCATTTCTCTTTCTCCCAAATACAGTCAGCTGATGTTCTGAAAGAGCTGCAAAATCTGGACCCTTACAAATCAGCCGGGCTAGATAATCTGGACCCTTTCTTTCTAAAACTATCTGCTGAAATTGTTGCCACCCCTATTACTAGCCTTTTCAACCTCTCTTTCGTGTCGTCTGAGATTCCCAAAGATTGGAAAGCAGCTGCGGTTATCCCCCTCTTCAAAGGGGGGGGACACTCTTAACCCAAACAGCTACAGACCCATATCTATCCTACCCTGCCTTTCTAAGGTCTTCGAAAGCCAAGTTAACAAACAGATTACCGACCATTTCGAATCCCACCATACCTTCTCCGCTATGCAATCTGGTTTCAGAGCTGGTCATGGGTGCACCTCAGCCACGCTCAAGGTCATAAACGATATCTTAACCGCCATCGATAGGAAACAATACTGTGCAGCCGTATTCATTGACCTGGCCAAGGCTTTTGACTCTGTCAATCACCACATCCTCATCGGCAGACTCGACAGCCTTGGTTTCTCTAATGATTGCCTCGCCTGGTTCACCAACTACTTCTCTGATCGAGTTCAGTGTGTCAAATCGGAGGGTCTGTTGTCCGGGCCTCTGGCAGTCTCTATGGGGGTGCCACAGGGTTCAATTCTTGGACCGACTCTCTTCTCTGTATACATCAATCATGTCGCTCTTGCTGCTGGTGAGTCTCTGATCCACCTCTACGCAGACGACACTATTCTGTATACTTCTGGCCCTTCTTTTGACACTGTGTTAACAACCCTCCAGGCGAGCTTCAATGCCATACAACTCTCCTTCCGTGGCCTCCAATTGCTCTTAAATACAAGTAAAACTAAATGCATGCTCTTCAACCGATCGCTGCCTGCACCTGCCCGCCTGTCCAACATCACTACTCTAGACGGCTTTGACTTAGAATATGTGGACAACTACAAATACCTAGGTGTCTGGTTAGACTGTAAACTCTCCTTCCAGACTCACATCAAACATCTCCAATCCAAAGTTAAATCTAGAATTGGCTTCCTATTCCGCAACAAAGCATCCTTCACTCATGCTGCCAAACATACCCTTGTAAAACTAACCATCCTACCAATCCTCGACTTCGGTGATGTCATTTACAAAATAGCCTCCAAAACCCTACTCAATAAATTGGATGCAGTCTATCACAGTGCCATCCGTTTTGTCACCAAAGCCCCTTACACTACCCACCACTGCGACCTGTACACTCTCGTTGGCTGGCCCTCGCTTCATACTCGTCGCCAAACCCACTGGCTCCAGGTCATCTACAAGACCCTGCTAGGTAAAGTCCCCCCTTATCTCAGCTCGCTGGTCACCATAGCAGCACCTACCTGTAGCACGCGCTCCAGCAGGTATATCTCTCTGGTCACCCCCAAAACCAATTCTTCCTTTGGCCGCCTCTCCTTCCAGTTCTCTGCTGCCAATGACTGGAACGAACTACAAAAATCTCTGAAACTGGAAACACTTATCTCCCTCACTAGCTTTAAGCACCAGCTGTCAGAGCAGCTCATAGATTACTGCACCTGTACATAGCCTATCTATAATTTAGCCCAAACAACTACCTCTTTACCTACTGTATTCATTTATTTATTTTTGCTCCTTTGCACCCCATTATTTCTATCTCTACTTTGCACTTTCTTCCACTGCAAACCAACCATTCCAGTGTTTTTTTTAACTTGCTATATTGTATTTACTTCGCCACCATGGCCTTTTTATATTTTTATTTATTTTTATATATATTTTGTTTGCCTTCACCTCCCTTATCTCACCTCACTTGCTCACATTGTATATAGACTTATTTTTTCACTGTATTATTGACTGTATGTTTGTTCTACTCCATGTGTAACTATGTGTTGTTGTATGTATCGAACTGCTTTGCTTTATCTTGGCCAGGTCGCAATTGTAAATGAGAACGTGTTCTCAATTTGCCTACCTGGTTAAATAAAGGTGAAATAAAATAAATAAAAAAATTGAAGCAACCACATAGCCATCATGGCACTACTCCTAAAATTGTAAAAAAATATATTTTGGAAGCTTTAGCATTTATTTACATGCTTATTCTATTGCATACACCTTCATGCATACTTTTAAATTAAATTATGTGAGCTTAACAAATATATTTTCCTTATTATTATTTTCCTTAAATATATTTTCCTTTTAGACGGTACTAATAATATCGTCCAGACTACAAAGCCTTTCAATGGCCAATACATAGTCACAGCAATACAGGGTTTATATGTGTCTTTGGTTGGGACAAGCATGCATTGGCAGGCATGCTGCAACAAGACCAGGCTAATATTCCCCATCATTTATCAGTGCAAATTTGACATCCAAATAGCCAACTAATGTTCCCTCATTAGAGTTTAGCTTATCTCGCTCTAACATTAGTTGTTGATCTTGTTGTTGTTGATGTACATAATTGAGTCGGAGAAAGACCTACCTTTTCATCTAAAAAAAATTATCAATAGGACTGTAAAGTTCCCAAATGTCAGAGGACTCTTGTGGTGTTAACATATTTGCAAAAATCCATTCATGTGTCTTTTGTGGCTTTTGGCATATGTATTCTAATGATCTAAAGTCATGCTGTTGCTAAACACACAGTCCAGTTCAAAGAGAATGATGGCAGGACCTACTGCCTGTAAACACACAGTCCAGTTCAAAGTGAATGATGACAGGCCCTACTGCCTGTAAACACACAGTCCAGTTCAAAGTGAATGATGGCAGGACCTACTGCCTGTAAGGGAAGTCCCCCCCCAATTGTACAAAATAACATGGCAACTTATTGGCACCGAGCGCAGCATATACACGATGGACAAGTACACTACTTCTGGCGGTGTTTCATCCAAAGTTGATGGCAAATGCCATATTGCAAATGAGCTGTGTAACACTCCAAAATTCCTATAGTGGGCGAGTTTGTTCTATCTAAATTTTTCATAGGCCTTTTGTAACGCAAGTCAAGACCCAAGATTAAAATTTTGAGATTTTGAAAGTTTTGGCAAAAACTTATCACCCCCTTAAAAAAGTGCTTTCTGGACCGTTTTTTGAAATTCTTTCGAGTTTTATGTCAATTACACATGTGTAAGAACTGTATGAAAATACTTTTGTCAAATTTTATTAACATAATTTTTTTGAAATTTTTATTTGTACTTAAGAAATATGTTTTGTGCATTTGGAATGTGATTTCATAGGAAGTCAAAAGTCAAAAGTCAAAAATGTCAAAAATTTGGAAAAAACGTATCACCCCCTTTAAAAAAGTGCTTTCTGGACCGTTTTTCGAAATTCTTTCGAGTTTTATGTCAATTACACATGTGTAAGAACTGTATGAAAATACTTTAGTCACATTTATTATCATAATTTTTTATAAATGTTTACTTGTACTTAAGGAATATGTTTTGTGCATTTGGAATGTGATTTCATAGGAAGTCAAAAGTCAAAAATGTCAAAAATTTGGAAAAAACGTATCACCCCTTCATAGTCGAAAATAACATTTTTTTTTAAAAGGCCAAAATGAAGCATTTAAAACTGTATTGAAAATCGTGCGTGGTAACCCAAAACATGAAACAGAATATTTTTTGACTTTTTTTGAAAACCTCCATAAATCACTCAGGCCAGCACCCATTGATTTTTGCCCGTAGTATAGTGCTCCCAGAGCGGGTATGGAAGTCTGGATCCCCCCTAAAAGCATTTAAGGCTCTGTGTGTCTTTAAGCACCATACTTTTTCATTCCATCCTTGCTGTGTGTGTCTGTGTGTGTGTATGTGAGCTTTTCTTTGACATCTGTTTAGAGAAATGACTGATTTACAGTGCATGAAGGTTGCCTAATCACACACTTAAAGTTTTGGAGAGATCTGACTTTTTTAACCCTTTGAAACAGCACCTATGACCCCATTTTAAGGCACTTCCGGTTGGCACAGGAAGCTATAAGTAAAGACCTATCCTGATCGGGGTATGCTTTTACAGAATCCTGAGTTTTAAGTCTATACGTTAAGAACTGACTGATTTACACAGGGTTGAATGCACTATATATCACAAACTGCTGGTTGGGTAAAACACTTTTAGGGTGATTT
This sequence comes from Salvelinus namaycush, assembly GCF_016432855.1. Lineage (NCBI taxonomy): Eukaryota > Metazoa > Chordata > Actinopteri > Salmoniformes > Salmonidae > Salvelinus > Salvelinus namaycush. Next base: position 38,753 of record NW_024061380.1, on the reverse strand, counting down.
TATCACTTCCGGTTGCTCCAGGAAGCTTAGAATCAACACAGGTAGACCTCATAGTGGCTTGATGGATTGTCATTGAAGACAGGTTCATAAGACATTCATAACCCACATAGGGTTTATTTAAAGAATGCACGTTACATTTGCATATGATTCAACAGTGAAAAACATCACATCATATTGCAAACATAACACACTGTTGAATCATATTGCAAACACACACTGTTACATTTGCAATATGATGTGTTGAATCATATTGCAAACATAACACACAGTGTTACATTTGCAATATGATGTGTTGAATCATATTGCAAACATAACACACAGTGTTACATTTGTAATATGATGTGTTGAATCATATTGCAAACATAACACACAGTGTTACATTTGCAATATGATGTGTTGAATCATATTGCAAACATAACACACAGTGTTACATTTGTAATATGATGTGTTGAATCATATTGCAAACATAACACACAGTGTTACATTTGCAATATGATGTGTTGAATCATATTGCAAATGTAACGTGCATTCTTTAAATACTTTAGAAATACAAAATTGAACGTCCTGATGACCTCAGGATGGCCGGGCAGTGTTAGTGGTTCCTCTCCATCGCTCGTTGCGTGGTAATTTCATCATGTCGATTTTGGTGATGGTACCCCCCCGTTGAAACATATTGCAAATGCACAAAAGTCAACTAGCAAGTCAGTGTCCATCAGTCAATTGGATATTGTCAGACACCAAACTGATACCATCTGACACTAAACTCACTTTTTCCAACTCCTTTAGAAGCCAACTATAACATATTTCAGAGCAGGCCCAAAATTCACAGCGCCTTCCATTTAAACCATAATAAAACAAATAATACGTAGTTATGTTCTAGCTGCGGGTCCAGTTCTCACATTATGTTTAGCCCTATGTGAGGCGACCTCGAATCCCAAGTTTCGGCTCGATAGGTCATTCGGTGTCCGAGCAAAACGCTAATTGGTGCTGAAAATCCACTTTTTTCATTGCCTTGCTACGAGGTCCTTGAATGAGCAATCAAACAGGCTCGTTGGGGTCTGTCTCTATGGGCCGAGCCGGTTTCAATGCACCTAGTCTTGAGACTCTGGGACTTTTCTAAATGTCGTCAGTTTCGTTGAGCTGAAAATGAATTGAAAACACTGCAAATACACGAGGCTGTTTATCGGTCTGAGAACCTTCTAGAGCCACATAACTCACCGTGCACAATCAACCTGAGGTCTAGAATAGGTTTCCAAAGTTTCAGAACTCTAGGTCTGACGGTTCTTTAAAAGTGGGAACAAAAGTAACTACCACAGGCACTGTCTGCCTCTTAGCCCCTCAGTGTGTCCCTCCATCATTTCTGTGTGGGTGTGTATTTTTTTTTAAAAATCTGATGGGATGAATGACTGATTTACAGTTCAGGAGGGTTGTCTATTCACATATATGAAGTTTTGGAAAGATTTGACATTTTTAACCCTTCAAAACAGCCCATTTGACACCAATTATGGCACTTCCGGTTGGCACAGGAAGCTGAAAATAAACACATATACTCACTGGAGTATGCTGTTAGAGAATCCTGAGTTTTAAGTCTATATGTTAAAATTTGACTGATTTACATAGGGCTGAATGCACTATTTCTCTCAAACTGCAGGTTGGGTATTGCAAACACTTTTTAGGGTGATTTTAACCACTTCCGGTTGCTCCAGGAAGCTTAGAATCGACACAGGTAGACCTCATGGTGGCCTGATGGACTGTCATCAAAGACAGGTTCATAAGACATTCATAACCCACATAGGCTTCAGGTTGAATTTAGAGGTGCACTCAATGCATTCCAATGGGGAGACATGTCATTGTAAACTGTTTTATGTAAACACCTTCTTTTAACTGTCAAGGGTTAATGCCACAAGGTCCAGGTTAGGCTTGCACAGATCGGGAGGACCTTAGGATTGTTCCTGAGGTGAAATTGTGTTTCTAACCTTAACGGTTCTCTCTCTGTCTCCCAAAAGCAAATAAAATTGACATTGAGGTCAAAGGGTCATTTGGGTCCGTTCTCTTGTAACGGTCGCTGCTCTCAGACCGAGCGAGCTACGGTCAAGCGGGGCATCTCGTTGAACTCGGCACGGCCTGGAGATAATAGTCATGCCATTGCAGGCTTTGTGTGTCTTTAAGCACCGTACTTTTTCACTCCATCATTGCTTTTTGTGTGTGTTTGTGTGTGAGAGAGAGCTTTCCTTTGACATCTGCTTAGAGAAGTGACTGATTTACAGTTCATGAGGGTTGTCTAATCACACAAATGAAGTTTTGAAAAGTTCTGACCTTTTTAACCCTTCGAAACAGCACCATGACACCATTTTAAGGCACTTCCGGTTGGCACAGGAAGCTATAGGTAAACACATATCTTGACTGGGGTATGCTGTTACAGAATCCTGAGTTTTAAGTCTATACGTTAAGAATTGACTGATCTACATAGGGTTGAATGCAGTGATTTTCAAAATTGCAAGTCATGTATATCTGGACACTTTTTAGGGTGATTTTAACCACTTCCGGTTGCTCCAGGTAGCTTAAAATCAACACAGGTAGACCTCATAGTAGCCTGATGGATTGTTATCAAAGACAGGTTCATAAGACATTCATAACCCACATAGGCTTCAGGTTGAATTTAGAGGAGCAGTCAATGTATTCCTATGGGGCGAAATGTCATTGTAAAATGTTTGATGTAAACGCCTTCTTTTAACTGTGAAGGGTTAATGCCACAAGGTCAAGGTTAGGCTTGCACAGATCGGGAGGACCTTAGGATTGTTCCTGAGGTGAAATTGTGCTTCTAACCTTAACGGTTCTCTCTCTGTCTCCCAAAAGCAAATGAAATTGACATTGAGGTCAAAAGGTCATTTGTGTCCGTTCTCTTGTAACGGTCGCTGCGCTCAGACCGAGCGAGCTACGGTCAAGCGGGGCATCCCGTTGAACTCGGCACGGCCTGGAGAATATGGCGATGTCATTTTAGTGGTGATTTCAGAATGCTATTTTGGTGCATTCATGGAAGGCGCTGTGAATTTTGGGCCTGCTCTGAAATATGTGATAGTTGGCTTCTAAAGGAGTTGTAAAAAGTGAGTTTGGAGTCAGATGGTATCAGTTTGGTGTCTGAAAATATCCAATTGACTGATGGACACTTGCTAGTTGACTTTTGTTGACACTTGCTAGTTGACTTGCTAGTCGACTTTTGTACATTTGCAATATGTTTCAACGCGGGGGTACCATCACCAAAATCGACATGATGAAATTTCACGCAACGAGCGTTGGAGAGGAACCACTATCACTGCCCGGCCATCCTGAGGTCATCAGGACGTTGACTTTTGTATTTCTAAAGTATTTAAAGAATGCACGTTACATTTGCAATATGATTCAACATCACATCATATTGCAAATCTAACGTGCATTTGCAATATGATGTGATGTTGAATCATATTGCAAATGTAACGTACATTCTCTTAAATACTTTAGAAATGCAAAAGTCAACGGTCTGATGACCTCAGGATGGCCGGGCAGTGATAGTGGTTCCTCTCCATCGCTCGTTTCGTGAAATTTCATCATGTCGCTTTTTCCTCATGGTACCTCCCCGTTGAAACATATTGCAAATGTACAAAAGTCAACGAGCAAGTCAGTGTCCATCAGTCAAATAGATATTTTCAGACACCAAACTGATACCATCTGACTCCAAACTCACTTTTTCCAACTCCTTTAGATGCCAACTATAACATATTTCAGAGCAGGCCCAAAATTCACAGCGCCTTCCATTTAAACCATAATAAAACAAATAATACGTAGTTATGTTCTAGCTGCGGGTCCAGTTCACACATTATGTTTAGCCCTATGTGAAGCGACCTCGAATCCCAAGTTTCGGCTCGATAGGTCATTCGGTGCCCGAGCAAAACCCTAATTGGTGCTGAAATTCCACTTTTTTCATTGCCTTGCTACGGGGTCCTTGAATGAGCAATCAAACAGGCTCGTTGGGGTCTGTCTCTATGGGCCGAGCCGGTTTCAACGCACCTAGTCTTGAGACTCTGGGACTTTTCTAAAGGTCGTCCGTTTCGTTGAGGTCAAAATGAATTGAAAACATGGCAAATACACGAGGCTTTTTATCGATCCGAGAACCTTCTAGAGTCATATAATTCACCGTGCACAATCGACCTGAGGTCTAGAACAGGTTTGTAAATTTTCAGAACTCTAGGTCTGACGGTTCTTTAAAAGTTGGAACAAAAGTAACTACTGCAGGCACTGTCTGCCTCTTAGCCCCTCAGTGTGTCCCTCCATCATTTCTGTGTCGTTGTGTATTTTTTTTTGTTGAAATCTGATGGGATCAAGAACTGATTTACAGTTCAGGAGGGTTGTCTATTCACATATATGAAGTTTTGGAAAGATTTGACATTTTTAACCCTTCGAAACAGCCCATTTGACACCAGTTATGGCACTTCCGGTTGTCACAGGAAGCTATAAATAAACACATATCATCACTGGAGTAGGCTGTTACAGAATCCTGAGTTTTAAGTCTGTATGTTAAAAATTGACTGATTTACATAGGGCTGAATGCACTATTTCTCTCAAACTGCAGGTTGGCTATGGCAAACACTTTTAGGGTGATTTAACCACTTCCGGTTGCTCCAGGAAGCTTAGAATCGACACAGGTAGACCTCATGGTGGCTTGATGGACTGACATCAAAGACAGGTTCATAAGACAATCATAACCCACATAGGCTTTAGGTTGAATTTAGAGGTGCAGTCAATGTATTCCAATGGGGAGACATTTCATTGTAAACTATTTGATGTAAACACCTTCTTTTAACTGTGAAGGGTTAATGCCACAAGGTCAGGGTTAGGCTTGCACAGATCGGGAGGACCTTAAGAACACTCCTGAGGTGAAATTGTGTTTCTAACCTTAACGGTTCTCTCTCTGTGTCCCAAAAGCAAATGAAATTGACATTGAGGTCAAAAGGTCATTTGTGTCCGTTCTCTTGTAACGGTCGCTGTGCTCAAACCGAGCGAGCTACGGTCAAGCGGGGCATCTCGTTGAACTCGGCACGGCCTAGAGATAATAGTAATGCCATTGTGGGCTTTGTGTGTCGTTAAGCACCGTACTTTTTTACTCCATCTTTCCTTTTTGTGTGTGTGTGATTGTGTGAGAGAGATTTTCTTTGACATCTGTTGGGAAAAATGACTGATTACAGTTCATGAGGGTTGTCTAATCACACAAGTGAAGTTTTGAAAAGATCTGACCTTTATTACCCTTCAAACCTGACCCTGTGGCACCATTTTAAGGTACTTCCAGTTGACATAGGAAGCTGAAATTGAACACATACCCTCCTTGGTGTAGGCTCTTATATAATATTGAGTTTTAAGTCTTTATGTTAAGAACTGACTTATTTAAAGAGGGTTAAATGAGTGTGTGTTATTTCATAAAATCATATAAAATCACAGGATTCTCGCAGAGCTTCGAGACCCACTTTAAAAATGTACGTCTGAACACACTGCAACTGGATCTGTGATTTTTTTGAAAAAAAAAATCCTCTTTGTGAACATCACCAAACGGTCAATGTACGATTTCTCTTAAATTACGATAGATAAATGGCTGGTTCTTTTTTTCCTGACACCGTATGCTTATGTACTTTGACATGAAGCGGTCAAATTAGCACCCTACTTGCGTTTTAACCCTTTAATCCCAGAAAAATGGCCATAACTCAAAAAGCGCCGAGGTCTCGACGCCATCTTGTTCGGGGCCAACTGCCCATTACTCCAAACCTACGCTCGCCGAGTTTCGTCTTCGAAATATTTTCAGTTTAGGAGAAAAGGCCGCGCTCGTTTGCCACGTGCTCGTGCGCCTGCAATATGATTTATTTTCCCTCTTGTGGGAATTTTCGAGAATGCAGAAAAAAGTCAAAAATTTGTCATTTTTATAAAACGGAAACCGAAATTCCGAAACGTTTTTTTGAGTGACTTCCTGAAAGAGCTCTCCGCCGCCCACGGCCCGACGCCGTCCGCGATTTTCTGCGACGTATTAAGACGTCAGGTAAGGGACCGTACATTTGCAATGGGACTTTCTTCACTAACCATACGGCTCCCGTCCCAGACTTCCCTTAAGGTATGTAAACACACAGTCCAGTTCAAAGAGAATGATGGCAGGACCTACTGCCTGTAAACACACAGTCCAGTTCAAAGTGAATGATGGCAGGCCCTACTGCCTGTAAACACACAGTCCAGTTCAAAGTGAATGATGGCAGGACCTACCTCCTGTAAACACACAGTCCAGTTGAAAGTGAATGATGGCAGGTCCTACTGCCTGTAAACACACAGTCCAGTTCAAAGTGAATGATGGCAGGCCCATGTGGCAAATGGTTAAATTGCAGAAAGGCCTACTGTAGCTCTGAATGGCTTTAGCGCACTCAGTCCCAGGCCCTCAGACTGTTAGTTTAGTAACAACCCAGTCCCAGGTCCTCAGACTGTTAGTTTAGTAACAACCCAGTCCCAGGTCCTCAGACTGTTAGTTTAGTAACAACACAGTCCCAGGTCCTCAGACTGTTAGTTTAGTAACAACCCAGTCCCAGGTCCTCAGACTGTTAGTTTAGTAACAACACAGTCCCAGGCCCTCAGACTGTTAGTTTAGTAACAACACAGTCCCAGGCCCTCAGACTGTTAGTTTAGTAACAACCCAGTCCCAGGTCCTCAGACTGTTAGTTTAGTAACAACCCAGTCCCAGGCCCTCAGACTGTTAGTTTAGTAACAACCCAGTCCCAGGTCCTCAGATTGTTAGTTTAGTAACAACCCAGTCCCAGGTCCTCAGACTGTTAGTTTAGTAACAACACAGTCCCAGGTCCTCAGACTGTTAGTTTAGTAACAACACAGTCCCAGGTCCTCAGACTATTAGTTTAGTAACAACCCAGTCCCAGCCGAACAGACTATTAGTTTAGTAACAACCCAGTCCCAGGCCCTCAGACTGTTAGTTTAGTAACAACCCAGTCCCAGGCCCTCAGACTGATAGTTTAGTAACAACCCAGTCCCAGGCCCTCAGAATGTTAGTTTAGTAACAACACAGTCCCAGGCCCTCAGACTGTTAGTTTAGTAACAACCCAGTCCCAGGCAAACAGACTATTAGTTTAGTAACAACACAGTCCCAGGTCCTCAGACTGTTAGTTTAGTAACAACACGGTCCCAGGTCCTCAGACTGTTAGTTTAGTAACAACACAGTCCCAGGTCCTCAGACTATTAGTTTAGTAACAACACAGTCCCAGGTCCTCAGACTGTTAGTTTAGTAACAACACAGTCCCAGGTCCTCAGACTGTTAGTTTAGTAACAACACAGTCCCAGGCGAACAGACTGTTAGTTTAGTAACAACCCAGTCCCAGGCCCTCAGACTGTTAGTTTAGTAACAACCCAGTCCCAGGCCCTCAGACTGTTAGTTTAGTAACAACCCAGTCCCAGGCCCTCAGACTGTTAGTTTAGTAACAACCCAGTCCCAGGCCCTCAGACTGTTAGTTTAGTAACAACTCAGTCCCAGGTCCTCAGACTGTTAGTTTAGTAACAACCCAGTCCCAGGCCCTCAGACTGTTAGTTTAGTAACAACCCAGTCCCAGGCCCTCAGACTGTTAGTTTAGTAACAACACAGTCCCAGGCCCTCAGAATGTTAGTTTAGTAACAACCCAGTCCCAGGTCCTCAGACTGTTAGTTTAGTAACAACCCAGTCCCAGGCCCTCAGACTGTTAGTTTAGTAACAACACAGTCCCAGGCCCTCAGACTGTTAGTTTAGTAAAAACACAGTCCCAGGTCCTCAGACTGTTAGTTTAGTAACAACACAGTCCCAGGCCCTCAGACTGTTAGTTTAGTAACAACCCAGTCCCAGGTGAACAGACTGTTAGTTTATTAACAACCCAGTCCCAGGCCCTCAGACTGTTAGTTTAGTAACAACACAGTCCCAGGCGAACAGACTGTTAGTTTAGTAACAACCCAGTCCCAGGCCCTCAGACTTTTAGTTTAGTAACAACCCAGTCCCAGGTCCTCAGACTGTTAGTTTAGTAACAACCCAGTCCCAGGTCCTCAGACTGGTAGTTTAGTAACAACCCAGTCCCAGGTCCTCAGACTGTTAGTTTAGTAACAACCCAGTCCCAGGCCCTCAGACTGTTAGTTTAGTAACAACACAGTCCCAGGTCCTCAGACTGTTAGTTTAGTAACAACCCAGTCCCAGGCCCTCAGACTGTTAGTTTAGTAACAACCCAGTCCCAGGCCCTGAGACTGTTAGTTTAGTAACAACCCAGTCCCAGGTCCTCAGACTGTTAGTTTAGTAACAACCCAGTCCCAGTCCCAGGCCCTCAGACTGTTAGTTTAGTAACAACACAGTCCCAGGTCCTCAGACTGTTAGTTTAGTAACAACACAGTCCCAGGCCCTCAGACTGTTAGTTTAGTAACAACCCAGTCCCAGGCCCTCAGACTGTTAGTTTAGTAACAACCCAGTCCCAGGTCCTCAGACTGTTAGTTTAGTAACAACCCAGTCCCAGGCCCTCAGACTGTTAGTTTAGTAACAACCCAGTCCCAGGCCCTCAGACTGTTAGTTTAGTAACAACCCAGTCCCAGGCCCTCAGACTGTTAGTTTAGTAACAACCCAGTCCCAGGCCCTCAGACTGTTAGTTTAGTAACAACCCAGTCCCAGGCCCTCAGACTGTTAGTTTAGTAACAACACAGTCCCAGGTCCTCAGACTGTTAGTTTAGTAACAACCCAGTCCCAGGCACTCATACTGTTAGTTTAGTAACAACCCAGTCCCAGGTCCTCAGACTGTTAGTTTAGTAACAACCCAGTCCCAGGTCCTCAGACTGTTAGTTTAGTAACAACCCAGTCCCAGGTCCTCAGACTGTTAGTTTAGTAACAACCCAGTCCCAGGCCCTCAGACTGTTAGTTTAGTAACAACACAGTCCCAGGTCCTCAGACTGTTAGTTTAGTAACAACCCAGTCCCAGGCCCTCAGACTGTTAGTTTAGTAACAACCCAGTCCCAGGTGAACAGACTGTTAGTTTATTAACAACCCAGTCCCAGGCCCTCAGACTGTTAGTTTAGTAACAACCCAGTCCCAGGCCCTCAGACTGTTAGTTTAGTAACAACCCAGTCCCAGGCCCTCAGACTGTTAGTTTAGTAACAACCCAGTCCCAGGCCCTCAGACTGTTAGTTTAGTAACAACCCAGTCCCAGGCCCTCAGACTGTTAGTTTAGTAACAACACAGTCCCAGGCCCTCAGACTGTTAGTTTAGTAACAACCCAGTCCCAGGTCCTCAGACTGTTAGTATAGTAACAACCCAGTCCCAGGTCCTCAGACTGTTAGTTTAGTAACAACCCAGTCCCAGGTCCTCAGACTGTTAGTTTAGTAACAACCCAGTCCCAGGTCCTCAGACTGTTAGTTTAGTAACAACCCAGTCCCAGGTCCTCAGACTATTAGTTTAGTAACAACCCAGTCCCAGGTCCTCAGACTGTTAGTTTAGTAACAACACAGTCCCAGGTCCTCAGACTGTTAGTTTAGTAACAACACAGTGCCAAGCCCTCAGACTGTTAGTTTAGTAACAACCCAGTCCCAGGTCATCAGACTGTTAGTTTAGTAACAACCCAGTCCCAGGTCCTCAGACTGTTAGTTTAGTAACAACACAGTGCCAAGCCCTCAGACTGTTAGTTTAGTAACAACCCAGTCCCAGGTCCTCAGACTGTTAGTTTAGTAACAACCCAGTCCCAGGTCCTCAGACTGTTAGTTTAGTAACAACCCAGTCCCAGGTCCTCAGACTGTTAGTTTAGTAACAACACAGTGCCAAGCCCTCAGACTGTTAGTTTAGTAACAACCCAGTCCCAGGTCCTCAGACTGTTAGTTTAGTAACAACCCAGTCCCAGGTCCTCAGACTGTTAGTTTAGTAACAACACAGTCCCAGGTCCTCAGACTGTTAGTTTAGTAACAACCCAGTCCCAGGCCCTCAGACTGTTAGTTTAGTAACAACCCAGTCCCAGGTCCTCAGACTGTTAGTTTAGTAACAACACAGTCCCAGGTCCTCAGACTATTAGTTTAGTAACAACACAGTCCCAGGTCCTCAGACTGTTAGTTTAGTAACAACCCAGTCCCAGGTCCTCAGACGGTTAGTTTAGTAACAACACAGTCCCAGGCCCTCAGACTATTAGTTTAGTAACAACCCAGTCCCAGGTCCTCAGACTGTTAGTTTAGTAACAACACAGTCCCAGGTCCTCAGACTGTTAGTTTAGTAACAACACAGTCCCAGGTCCTCAGACTGTTAGTTTAGTAACAACCCAGTCCCAGGCCCTCAGACTGTTAGTTTAGTAACAACACAGTCCCAGGTCCTCAGACTGTTAGTTTAGTAACAACCCAGTCCCAGGTCCTCAGACTGTTAGTTTAGTAACAACACAGTCCCAGGTCCTCAGACTGTTAGTTTAGTAACAACCCAGTCCCAGGCCCTCAGACTGTTAGTTTAGTAACAACACAGTCCCAGGCCCTCAGACTGTTAGTTTAGTAACAACCCAGTCCCAGGTCCTCAGACTATTAGTTTAGTAACAACACAGTCCCAGGCCCTCAGACTGTTAGTTTAGTAACAACCCAGTCCCAGGCGAACAGACTGTTAGTTTAGTAACAACACAGTCCCTGGTCCTCAGACTGTTAGTTTAGTAACAACCCAGTCCCAGGCCCTCAGACTGTTAGTTTAGTAACAACCCAGTCCCAGGTCCTCAGGCTATAGTGGGTTAACAGCTTTTAGTTGTTGTTACCGCCCCGATACTTGGAACAAACTCATTGACCCTCAGACACAGGAGAGACCTTAGATTAACTATCACAGAATTCCTCCTTTTCTTCCTCCTCTTCCTCTTCTTCATCTTCCCCCCCTTCCCTTTTCTCTCTTTCCCCTTCAACTTCTTCCTTGCCCTCTTCCTCCTCTTCCTCTTCATCCCCTTTCTATTCCTCTCCCTCCTCTTCCTCTTCTCCCTTGCCCTCTTCCTCCTCTTACTCTCCCTCCCCTTCCTCGCCCTCTTCCTCCTCTTCCTCTTCCTCCCCTTTCTATTCCTCTCCCTCCTCTTCCTTTTCTCCCTTGCCCTCTTCCTCCTCTTCCTCTCCCTCCCCTTCCTCACCCTCTTCCTCCTCTTACTCTCCCTCCCCTTCCTCGCCCTCTTCCTCCTCTTCCTCTTCCTCCCCTTTCTATTCCTCTCCCTCCTCTTCCTCTTCTCCCTTGCCCTCTTCCTCCTCTTCCTCTCCCTCCCCTTCCTCGCCCTCTTCCTCCTCTTCCTCTTCCTCCTCTTCCTCTCCCTCCCCTTCCTCACCCTCTTCCTCCTCTTACTCTCCCTCCCCTTCCTCGCCCTCTTCCTCCTCTTCCTCTTCCTCCCCTTTCTATTCCTCTCCCTCCTCTTCCTCTTCTCCCTTGCCCTCTTCCTCCTCTTCCTCTCCCTCCCCTTCCTCGCCCTCTTCCTCCTCTTCCTCTTCCTCCTCTTCCTCTCCCTCCCCTTCCTCGCCCTCTTCCTCCTCTCCCTCTTCCTCCTCTTACTCTCCCTCCCCTTCCTCGCCCTCTTCCTCCTCTTCCTCTTCCTCCCCTTTCTATTCCTCTCCCTCCTCTTCCTCTTCTCCCTTGCTCTCTTCCTCCTCTTACTCTCCCTCCCCTTCCTCGCCCTCTTCCTCCTCTTCCTCTTCCCCCCCTTTCTATTCATCTCCCTCCTCTTCCTCTTCTCCCTTGCCCTCTTCCACCTCTTCCTCTCCCTCCCCTTCCTCGCCCTCTTCCTCCTCTTACTCTCCCTCCCCTTCCTCGCCCTCTTCCTCCTCTTCCTCTTCCTCCCCTTTCTATTCCTCTCCCTCCTCTTCCTCTTCTCCCTTGCCCTCTTCCTCCTCTTCCTCTCCCTCCCCTTCCTCGCCCTCTTCCTCCTCTTCCTCTTCCTCCTCCACCTCTCCCTCCCCTTCCTCGCCCTCTTCCTCCTCTTCCTCTTCCTCCCCTTTCTATTCCTCTCCCTCCTCTTCCTCTTCTCCCTTGCCCTCTTCCTCCTCTTCCTCTTCCTCCAAATGGACAACATGATTTGTTGTCCATCCAATCCTCAGGACAACTTCATTGACCCCAGATGAACCGTCAGAGATGTTCTTTTTCTCCTCTTCCTCACCTTTCTTATCTTCACATTCCTCTGTCTGTCTGTCCGTCCGTCCGTCCGTCCGTCCGTCCGTCCGTCCGTCCGTCCGTCCGTCCGTTTGTCTGTCTGTCTGTCTGTCTGTCTGTCCGTCCGTCCGTCTGTCTGTCTGACGAGCCGTTGGCCAAGTGTGGAACAACTTCGTTAACGATGTAATTTAATTGAACTGTTTAAGTCATTAAGAATTGAGGCCATGTTACCTAAGTACCTAACGTAACGATTCACTCTGTCCCTCAACTACCCTCCCTTTACACACACACACACACACACACACACACACACACACACACACACACACACACACACACACACACACCACACACACCACACACACACACACACACACACACACACACACACACACACACACACACACACACACACACACACACACACACACACACAGACACACACACACACACACACACACACACACACACACACACACACACACACACACACACACACACACACACACACACACACACACAGACACACACACACACACACAGACACACACACACACACAGACACACACACACACAGACACACACACACACACACACACACACACACACACACACACACACACACACACACACACACACACACACACACACACACACACACACACGCACAGACACACACACACACACACACACACACACACACACACACACACTGTGATGGACAGCCTAAGTATAAAAACAGCAAGAATGTGCAGCAGTATTGTTGACCTGAGTGAGTTGCCATGGCCACCTCAGTGACGTTCCTGTCGCTCGTTGCCTGATGGACTAGTTCAACCACATGCTCCTTGGTAATAGCATCCCCCTGTCTGATACTTGATAGGCCCATAATGTTCCTGCCTGCTCGGGGTTGATCACGTCAACCCCATCATGTCAGAAACCCGAGACCCATTCCAATTCACGTACCGCCCCAACAGATCTACAGATGATGCAATCTCAATCGCACTCCACACTGCCCTTTCCCACCTGGACAAAAATGAACACTTACGTGAGAATGTTGTTCATTGACTACAGCTCAGCGTTCAACACCATAGTGCCCTCCAAGCTCATCATTAATTAAGCTAAGGACCCTGGGACTAAAAACCTCCCTCTGCAACTGGATCCTGGACTTCCTGATGGGCCGCCGCCAGGTGGTGAGGGTAGGCAACAATACATCTGCCACGCTGATCCTCAACACTGGAGCCCCTCAGGGGTGTGTGCTTAGTCTCCTCCTGCACTCCCTGTTCACCCACGACTGCATGGCCAAGCACGTCCCCAACACCATCATTAAGTTTGCTTATGACACAACAGTGGTAGGCCGGATCACCGACAACGATGATACAGCCAATAGGGAGGAGTTCAGATACCTGGCAGTGTGGTGCCAGGACAACAACCTCTCTCTCAATATGAGCAAGACAAAGCAGCTTGATTGTGGACTACTGTCACGTTCCTGACCTGTTTTCTCTTGTTTTGTATTTATTTAGTATGGTCAGGGCGTGAGTTGGGTGGGTTGTCTATGTGTTGTTTTCTATGTTGGGGTTTTGTGCGTTCGGCCTGGTATGATTCTCAATCAGAGGCAGCTGTCAATCGTTGTCCCTGATTGAGAATCATACTTAGGCAGCCGGGGTTCACGTGTGTGTTTGTGGGTGTTTTGTATTTCGTGTCAGTGTTCGTGCCACACGGGACTGTTTGTCGGTTAGATTCTCTTTTGTTATTTTGTTACTTGTAGTGTTCAGTTTATTTATAATAAATATGGACACTTTCCACTCTGCGTTTTGGTCCGAACCCTACACCTTCTGACGAAGAGGAGGAAATCTGCCGTAATAACTACAGGAAAAGGAAGGGGCAAACAGACTCCCATCGACGGGACTGAAGAGGAGCCGGTCTAGAGCTTCAAGTTCCTTTGTGTCCACATCACCAACAAACTATCATGGTCTAAACACAGCAATACAGTTATGAAGAGGGCCTTACCCTTCTCATCTCCTCATAACCCATCTTACAGTCCTCCGTCCCAAACAGACCCCTGTTCCCTTCATGGTGCACTACTTTTAAACTGGGCCATATGGAATAGGGTGCCATGTGGAATAGGGTGCCATGTGGAATAGGGTGCCATGTGGAATAGGGTGCCATGTGGAATAGGGTGCCATGTGGAATAGGGTGCCCATTGGAATGCACACTCAGTCAGCGGTCTGATGTGGTCTGGTCTGGATTGCCACGACAACTACGACCAACCAAAAGTTGCTTGGTAACGTGTGAATCGGCCAACGAGCCACGCCTCTGCATGCTGCCTGTGTCCCCGTCGTGTCAGAGGCCTCAACTTGTACGTGGCTGGGAGCCATGTTTATGTTAAGTTTAGTCTGTCAGGTTCTACTTGCCTTTCAGAAAGTATTCACACCCTTTAACTTCATCCACAATGTGTTGTGTTAATAGCCTGATTTTAAAATGGATTCAATTGAGATTTTGTGTCACTGGCCTACACACAATACCCCATAATGTCAAAGTGAAATTATATATTTTTTTATGACAAATCAATACAAAATGAAGTGTCTTGAGTCGAAAAATATTCAACCCCTTTGTAATTGCAAGCTTAAATAAGATTAGGAGTAAATAAAACATTGTTTATTTAAAACAAGTTACATAATAAGTTGCATGGACTCACTCTGTGTTCAATAATAGAGTTTAAGGGTTTTTAAAAGAGTACAAATTTGCTTAACAAGTCAGACAATATACTGAACAAGGATATAAACACAACATGTAAAGTGTTGGTCCCGTGTTTCATGAGCTGAAATAAAAGATCCCAGAAATGTTCCGTACATTAAGATTAGCTCTCCCATATTTTGTGCACACATTTCTTTACATCCCTGTTAGTGAGCATTTCTCTTTTGCGAACATAATCCATCCACCTGGCAGGTGTGGCATATCAAGTAGCTGATTAAACAGTACGATTATTACGCAGGTGCACCTTGTGCTGGGGACAATAAAAGGTTATAATGTGCAGTTTGGTCACACAACACAATGTCACATATATCTCAAGTTTTGAGGGAGCGTGCAATTTGCACGCTGATCGCAGGAATGTCCACCAAAGCTGTTGCCAGAGAATTTATGTTAATTTCTCCACCATAAGCCACCTCCAAAGTTTTATTCGAGAATTTGGCAGTACATCCAACCGGCCTCACAATCGCAGACCATGTGTATGGCGTTGTGTGGACGAACGGTTTGCTGATGTCAACATTGTGAACAGAGGGCCCCATGGTGGCGGTGGGGTTATGGTATGGGCAGGCATAAGCTACGGGCAATTAACACAATTACATTTTATCGATGGCAATTTGAATGCACAGAGATGCCGTGACGAAATCCTGAGGCCCATTGTCTTGCCATTCATCCTCCGCCATCACCTCATGTTTCAGCATGATAATGCACTGCCCCAATTCCGGGAAGCTGAAAATGTCCCAGTTCTTTCATGGCCTGCATACTCACCAGACATGTCACCCGTTGAGCATGTTTGGGATGCTCTGGATCGACCTGTACGACAGCGTGTTTCAGTTCCCGTCAATATCCAGAAACTTTGCGAGTGGGATAACATTCCGCAGGCCACAATCAACAGCCTGATCAACTCTATGTGAAGGAGATATGTCGGGTCCAATAGTGGTCACACCAGATACCGACTGGTTTTCTGATCCTTGTTCAGTAGAAGTTGCATGGACTCACTCTGTGTGTAATAAGTGTTTAACATGATTTTTTTTTGATTGACTACCTCATCTCTGTACCTCACACATAACATTTTCTGTAAGGTCCCTCAGTCGAGCAGTGAATTTCAAACACAGATTCATCCACAAAGACCAGGGAGGTTTTCCAATGCTTCACAAAGAAGGGTGCCTATTGGTAGATGGGTACAATTAAAAGAAGCAGACATTGAATATCCCTTTGAGCATGGTGAAGATATTAATCACGCTTTATATGTTGTGTCAATACACCCAGTCACTACAAAGATGCAGGTGTCCTTCCTACCTCAGTTGCCGGAGAGGAAGGAAACCGCTCAGGGATTTCCCCATGAGGTCAACGGTGACTTTAA
>NW_024061380.1:0-17500 GCF_016432855.1 Salvelinus namaycush | reverse complement strand
GGACTTTGCGCTTGATGTCAGTCCAATTATAATTTGCACAGCCAAGTCAAAAAGTCGCAAAATGCAACTTAATGGTTGCAGTCTGGAACCCTGTAAGGAATAAGGGCCTTTTCTGTAGTTAGGCCATTAGTTTGTTAGTTGTCAGATTAGTCCATCTATCTGGGGGTAAAGCCATGGTTTGTTAATTGTCAGATTAGTCCATCTATCTGTGGTTAAAGCAATGGTTTGTTAATTGTCAGATTAGTCCATCTATCTGTGGTTAAAGCAATGGTTTGTTAATTGTCAGATTAGTCCATCTATCTGGGGTTAAAGCCATGGTTTGGCTGTGTGGGTTAAGGCCATGATGATTGGATAATCAGATTTTGTCAGGAGTCACTGACTGGCACCCGGCCGTTTCCATCTCAACGGTAACCTTGGCAACCACCAGGTATTCAATAACACTTCCTTGGCAACCAGTAGTACTTGCCTAGCGATAGAACCATCCTGATCCTGCCCAATGGCATCCGTCCAGCCATGATGTTTGAAGAAAAGCTCTAAACCGCTTTAATCTCCATGTTGTCGCTAACTAGGGCCTGCGTCAAAAATGGCACACTAGTCCCTATATAGTGCACTACCTTTAACCAGGCCTCCCTAGTCCCTATATAGTGCACTACATTTGATCAGGCCTCCCTAGTCCCTATATAGTGCACTACTTTTGGCCAGGACAGGGTTCATCGGCCCATTGGGCTCTTGTCAAAAGTAGTGCACTCGATAGGGTGGCAGGTAGCCTAGTGGTTAGAGCGCTTGGCCAGTAACCGAAAGGTTGCGAGATCGAATCCCCGAGCTGACAAGGTAAAAATCTGAACAAGGTAGTTAACCCACTGTTCCGCCGTCAGCGTAAATAAGAATGTGTTGTTAACTGACTTGCCTAGTTAAATAAAGGTTAAATTGGGTACCAGATCCCTGTTGACTTCCTCCTGACATATACTTCCCCGCTGGGCCAAACAGAATAGAGATCGCCCACACAGGGCCTCATTTAAACACAACATAGACAGATCACTGAGATAACATACAGACCCTGTACACCAGACCCCACCTTCTGCAAGGTCTCAGGAGTGACTACACTGGCTCTGACGCTCGTCGGATGTGGCAGGGCTTGCAAACCATTACAGACTACAAAAGTACTTCTATGCTTGCTTCGAGGCAAAAAACACTGAAACATGCATGAGAGCACCAGCTGTTCTGGAAGACTGTGTGATCACGCTCTCTTGACCTTTAAACAGGTCAACATTCACTGGGCCATACAGATTACCAGGACATATTACCAGCGAACATGCGCTGACCAACTGGCAGGTGTCTTCACTGACATTTTCAACCTCTCCCTGTCCGAGTCTGTAATACCAACATGTTTTAAGCAGGCCACCATAGTGCCTGTGCCCAAGAACACCAAGGTAACCTGCCTAAATAACTACCGACCCGTAGTACTCACATCTGAAGCCATGAAGTTCTTTGAAAGGCTGTTCATGGCTCACATCAACACCATTACCTCAGAAACCCCAGACCCACTCCAATTTGCATACCGCCCCAACAGATCCACAGATGATGCAATCTCTATTGCACTCCACACTGCCCTTTCCCACCTGGACAAAAGGAACACCTATGTGAGAATGCTATTCATTGACTACAGCTCAGCGTTCAACACCAAAGTGCCCTCAAAGCTCATCAATAAGCTCATCAATAAGGACCCTGGGACTAAACACCTCCCTCTGCAACTGGATCCTGGACTTACTGACGGGCTGCCCCCAGGTGGTAAAGGTAAGTAACAACACTTCCGCCACGCTGAACACAGGGGCCCCTCAGGGGTGCGTGCTTAGTCCCCTCCTGTACTCCCTGTTCATTCATGACTGCACGGCCAGGCACGACTCCAACACCATCATTAAGTTTGCCGATGACATAACAGTGGTAGGCCTGATCACCGACAACGATGAGACAGCCTATAGGGAGGAGGTCAGAGACCTGGCCGTGTGGTGCCAGGACAACAACCTCTCCCTTAATGTGATCAAGACAAAGGAGATGATTGTGGACTACAGGAAAAGGAGGACAGAGCACGCCCCCATTAACATCGATGGGGCTGCAGTGGAGCAGGTTGAGAGCTTCAAGTTCCTTGGTGTCTACATCACCAACAAACTAGCATGGTCAAAGCACACCAAGCATCCGTGAAGAGGGCATGACAAAACCTATTCCCCACAAGGAGACTGAAAAGATATGGAATGGGTCCTCAGATCCTCAAAAGGTTCTACAGCTGCACCATCAAGAGCATGCTGTCTGGTTGCATCACTTCCTGGTATGGCAACTGCTCGGCCTCCAACCGCAAGGCACTACAGAGGATAGTGCGAATGGCACAGTACATCACTGGAGCCAAGCTTCCTGCCATCCAGGACCTCTATACCAGGTGGTGTCAGAGGAAGGCCCTAAAAATTGTCAAAGACACCAGCTACCCTAGTCATAGAGTGTTCTCACTGCTACCGCACGGTAAGCGGTACCGGAGTGCCAAGTCTAGGTCCAAGAGGATTCTAAACAGCTTCTACCCCCAAGCCATAAGACTCCGGAACACCTAATCAAATGGCTACCCAGACTATTTGCATTGCCCCCCCCTCCTCCTCCCCCTCTTTTACACTGCTGCTACTCTCTGTTGTTATCATCTGTGGATAGTCACTTTAATAACTCTACCTACAGGTACATATTACCTCAACTAACCGGTACCCCCTGTTTATAGTCTCACTATTGTTGTTTTACTGCTGCTCTTTAATTACTTGTTACTTTTATTTCTTATTCTTATCCGTATTTTTTTAAACTGCATTGTTGGTTAGGGGCTCGTAAGTAAGCATTTCACTGTAAGGTCTACAACTGTTCGGTGCATGTGACTAATAGCATTTGATTTGATTTGATTTGACACACACTCTGACATCTCTCAGGATTTTTTGGTGTGGATCTTGAGAGCAGGCCTGAAAGGATTTGAAAGTTGAAAGCCAGGCCAGAGTGGGAAAGGTTTAAGGCAATAAATAACCAGACTGTTAGCAGGAGACGGGTGGAGTAAGAGGACATAGACGTAGGAACATGACTGGACTGGGACCTGAGACATCTGACTGGTGCAGTAGAAACATGACCGGACTGGGACCTGAGACAGTTGACTGGTGCAGTAGGAACATGACCGGACTGGGACCTGAGGCAGCTGACTGGAGCAGTAGGAACATGACTGGACTGGGACCTGAGACATCTGACTGGTGCAGTAGGAACATGACTGGACTGGGACTTGCATCTGACTGGTGCAGTAGGAACATGACTGGACTGGGACCTGAGACAGTTGACTGGTGCAGTAGGAACATGACTGGACTGGGACCTGAGACATCTGACTGGAGCAGTAGGAACATGACTGGACTGGGACCTGAGACATCTGACTGGTGCAGTAGGAACATGACTGGACTGGGACCTGAGACAGTTGACTGGTGCAGTAGGAACATGACCGGACTGGGACCTGAGACAGTTGACTGGTGCAGTAGGAGCATGACCGGACTGGGACCTGAGACATCTGACTGGTGCAGTAGGAACATGACTGGACTGGGACCTGAGACAGTTGACTGGTGCAGTAGGAACATGACCGGACTGGGACCTTAGACAGTTGACTGGATCAGTAGGAACATGACTGGACTGGGACCTGAGACAGTTGACTGGTGCAGTAGGAACATGACCGGACTGCGACCTGAGACAGCTGACTGGAGCAGTAGGAACATGACTGGACTGGGACCTGAGACAGTTGACTGGTGCAGTAGGAACATGACCGGACTGCGACCTGAGACAGCTGACTGGAGCAGTAGGAACATGACTGGACTGGGACCTGAGACAGTTGACTGGTGCAGTAGGAACATGACCGGACTGGGACCTGAGACAGCTGACTGGAGCAGTAGGAACATGACTGGACTGGGACCTGAGACATCTGACTGGTGCAGTAGGACACATGACTGGACTGGGACCTGAGACATCTGCCTGGTGCAGTAGGAACATGACTACCTCAGCCTTAAAGAACACCTCATCTCTCTCTGTCTAATGTAATACCTCAGCCTTATAGAACACCTCTCCTCTCTCTGTCTAATGTAATACCTCAGCCTTATAGAACACCTCTCCTCTCTCTCTGTCTAATGTAATACCTCAGCCTTATAGAACACCTCATCTCTCTCTGTCTAATGTAATACCTCAGCCTTATAGAACACCTCTCCTCTCTCTGTCTAATGTAATACCTCAGCCTTATAGAACACCTCTCCTCTCTCTCTGTCTAATGTAATACCTCAGCCTTATAGAACACCTCTCCTCTGTCTAATGTAATACCTCAGCCTTATAGACACCTCTCCTCTCTCTGTCTAATGTAATACCTCAGCCTTATAGAACACCTCTCCTCTCTCTGTCTAATGTAATACCTCAGCCTTATAGAACACCTCTCCTCTCTCTCTGTCTAATGTAATACCTCAGCCTTATAGAACACCTCTCCTCTCTCTGTCTAATGTAATACCTCAGTCTTATAGACACCTCTCCTCTCTCTGTCTAATGTAATACCTCAGCCTTATAGAACACCTCTCCTCTCTCTGTCTAATGTAATACCTCAGCCTTATAGAACACCTCTCCTCTCTGTCTAATGTAATACCTCAGCCTTATAAAACACCTCTCCTCTCTCTGTCTAATGTAATACCTCAGTCTTATAGAACACCTCTCCTCTCTCTGTCTAATGTAATACCTCAGCCTTATAGAACACCTCTCCTCTCTCTGTCTAATGTAATACCTCAGCCTTATAGAACACCTCTCCTCTCTCTGTCTAATGTAATACCTCAGCCTTATAGAACACCTCTCCTCTCTCTGTCTAATGTAATACCTCAGCCTTATAGAACACCTCTCCTCTCTCTGTCTAATGTAATACCTCAGCCTTATAGAACACCTCTCCTCTCTCTGTCTAATGTAATACCTCAGCCTTATAGAACACCTCTCCTCTCTCTGTCTAATGTAATACCTCAGCCTTATAGAACACCTCTCCTCTCTCTCTGTCTAATGTAATACCTCAGCCTTATAGAACACCTCATCTCTCTCTGTCTAATGTAATACCTCAGCCTTATAGAACACCTCTCCTCTCTTTGTCTAATGTAATACCTCAGCCTTATAGAACACCTCTCCTCTCTCTCTGTCTAATGTAATACCTCAGCCTTATAGAACACCTCTCCTCTGTCTAATGTAATACCTCAGCCTTATAGACACCTCTCCTCTCTCTGTCTAATGTAATACCTCAGCCTTATAGAACACCTCTCCTCTCTCTGTCTAATGTAATACCTCAGCCTTATAGAACACCTCTCCTCTCTCTGTCTAATGTAATACCTCAGCCTTATAGAACACCTCTCCTCTCTCTGTCTAATGTAATACCTCAGCCTTATAGAACACCTCTCCTCTCTCTCTGTCTAATGTAATACCTCAGCCTTATAGAACACCTCATCTCTCTCTGTCTAATGTAATACCTCAGCCTTATAGAACACCTCTCCTCTCTCTGTCTAATGTAATACCTCAGCCTTATAGAACACCTCTCCTCTCTCTCTGTCTAATGTAATACCTCAGCCTTATAGAACACCTCTCCTCTCTCTGTCTAATGTAATACCTCAGCCTTATAGAACACCTCTCCTCTCTCTCTGTCTAATGTAATACATCAGCCTTATAGAACACCTCATCTCTCTCTGCCTAATGTAATACCTCAGCCTTATAGAACACCTCTCCTCTCTCTGTCTAATGTAATACCTCAGCCTTATAGAACACCTCTCCTCTCTCTCTGTCTAATGTAATACCTCAGCCTTATAGAACACCTCTCCTCTGTCTAATGTAATACCTCAGCCTTATAGACACCTCTCCTCTCTCTGTCTAATGTAATACCTCAGCCTTATAGAACACCTCTCCTCTCTCTGTCTAATGTAATACCTCAGCCTTATAGAACACCTCTCCTCTCTGTCTAATGTAATACCTCAGCCTTATAAAACACCTCTCCTCTCTCTGTCTAATGTAATACCTCAGTCTTATAGAACACCTCTCCTCTCTCTGTCTAATGTAATACCTCAGCCTTATAGAACACCTCTCCTCTCTCTCTGTCTAATGTAATAACTCAGCCTTATAGAACACCTCTCCTCTCTCTGTCTAATGTAATACCTCAGCCTTATAGAACACCTCTCCTCTCTCTCTGTCTAATGTAACACCTCAGCCTTATAGAACACCTCTCCTCTCTCTCTGTCTAATGTAACACCTCAGCCTTATAGAACACCTCTCCTCTCTCTGTCTAATGTAATACCTCGGCCTTATAGAACACCTCTCCTCTCTCTCTGTCTAATGTAATACCTCAGCCTTATAGAACACCTCTCTCTCTGTCTAATGTAATACCTCAGCCTTATAGAACACCTCTCCTCTGTCTAATGTAATACCTCAGCCTTATAGAACACCTCTCCTCTCTCTGTCTAATGTAAATCCTTATTGGAAAGGAGCTGTCCATCCGGAGCCAGACAGACCTGGCCTGTAGTTTTGGTAAGCGGGGGATGAAGAGCATGACATGTGACCGAGAAGAGGTAAGACTCAAACCCTACCTACTAACCTTTATAGGAATGGCAATGTGTACAAATCTGCCCTCATCTTTTCGACATCTGATCTGTGTCACGGGTACAAGACATGTCAAGATGATACCACCACAATCACTAACCAATTTGGCCCTTATTGATTTTTTTCATGTAATTCACTCAGTCATTTATCTCATCTGAACACTGCAGCTGTGAAAAAAGTGCCTTCACAGCTTTCAGTCAGCAGAAACCTACCATTTCTATTTCTACCTGAGCCTGACACAGCCAATGTGTTACTCCCCATCTCTGTCAACGTCACAATCGGGCACTTGAGGACAGGTAAGGGTAGGGATTTGTTCATCTGGCGCACGCCGATGCCTCAGGTGGCACGGGTCAGGCTTATCCACCTCACCTGCCGCCGTTCCCATTAACTGTGAGGTAAAATTAAGGCTGACTATGGATGTCGCTGCCTCACCACCTCCGACAGCGAGCCTCCCCTCCCCTAACCCCTGTCACATGACACCCTATTCCCTATATGGTGCACTACTTTTGACCACGGCCCATAGAGAGCGAGTGCCATTTGGGAGGTGCTGTAGGGAGCAGCCGGTGGCCTTAGATTAGCCGTGTCATAGCGTGCAGGACTCACCATGCCAACCAGCCAACAGGCCACTGCTAGCCGCTGGCTGAGAACACATCCAATTAAAGGATTTAAACTCTCCTCCCCTGCTCTCTGTTTATCTTTCTCAGTGCTCTCTCTCTCTCTCTCTCTGCTTCTCTCTCAGCCTCTCTGCTTCTCTACCTCTCTCTCTCTCTGCTTCTCTCTCGGCCTCTGCCTCGCTACCTGTCTCTCTCTCTTGCTCTGCCTCTCTCTCTCTCTTGCTCTGCCTCTCTCTCCTTGCCTCTCTCTCTGCCTCTCTTTCTCTCTCTCTCTACTTCTCTCTCGACCTCTGCCTCTACCTCTCTCTCTCTCTCTGCCTCTCTTTCTCTCTCTCGCTCTGCCTCTCTCTCACTCTCACTCTCTCTCTCTCTAGCTCTGCCTCTCTCTCTGCTTCTCTCTCTCTGCCTCCATTCCTCTCTCTCTCTCTCTCCCTCCCTCCATCAGTTTGGTCACTGTACCAGCGGGCATCTTTTCTAGGTGTATCTAAGTGAAGTGAGGTGTGCAGAAATACCAAATGATGATGCCTGCAAAAAAAGCTAGATATTTCTTCCTCTAAACTTTAGAGGGACAAGTTAGTCAGTCATTTTGCTGAATGGTTCTTTAAACAGTGGTTGCTGAAGTCTCTCTCCTATGCTAGCTCAATTCCGGTAACTTTTCAAAACCTTCCAGGTTTTCCTTAAATCCTGGTAAGATAATTCCTGGAATCAGGAGGGAAAGATGCAGAAAATCTGGGAGTCCCACATCAGTTTGTTTGTAATGGAGCATTGAGACGATCACAGTCTGCTGTAGACAGTGTTAGGGTTATCTCTTGTTTCCTCAGTCCATCCTCAAGTCTGCTGTAGACAGTGTTAGGGTTATCTCTTGTTTCCTCAGTCCATCCTCAAGTCTGCTGTAGACAGTGTTAGGGTTATCTCTTGTTTCCTCAGTCCATCCTCAAGTCTGCTGTAGACAGTGTTAGGGTTATCTCTTGTTTCCTCAGTCCATCCTCAAACCAGTGTCAAAGTTGAGACTTCAGGCAGCTACACGGCTGATGGCTGAAGGTCAGGGAGGAAAGGCGAAGGGAGGACAAGAGTGTGCGTGGCTGGTGAGTGGGTGATGAGTGGGGGGCGAGTGGGTGATGAGTGGGTGGTGAGTGGGTGATGAGTGGGGGGCGAGTGGGTGATGAGTGGGTGGTGAGTGGGTGATGAGTGGGGGGCGAGTGGGTGATGAGTGGGTGGTGAGTGGGTGATGAGTGGGTGATGAGTGGGGGGCGAGTGGGTGATGAGTGGGTGGTGAGTGGGTGATGAGTGGGTGGGTGGTGAATGGGTGATGAGTGGGTGGGTGATGAGTGGGTGGGTGATGAGTGGGTGGGTGATGAGTGGGTGATGAGTGGGTGGTGAGTGGGTGATGAGTGGGTGGGTGATGAGTGGGTGGGTGATGAGTGGGTGAAGAGTGGGTGATGAGTGGGTGGTGAGTGGGTGATGAGTGGGTGGTGAGTGGGTGGTGAGTAGGTGATGAGTAGGTGATGAGTGGGTGGTGAGTGGGTGATGAGTGGGTGGGTGAGGAGTGAGTGGGTGATGAGTGGGTGAAGAGTGGGTGAT
Source organism: Salvelinus namaycush (assembly GCF_016432855.1). Classification (NCBI taxonomy): domain Eukaryota; kingdom Metazoa; phylum Chordata; class Actinopteri; order Salmoniformes; family Salmonidae; genus Salvelinus; species Salvelinus namaycush. Next base: position 8,657 of record NW_024061380.1, on the reverse strand, counting down.
GAGTGGGTGGTGAGTGGGTGGTGAGTGGGTGATGAATGGGTGGTGATTGGGTGATGAGTGGGTGGTGAGTGGGTGGTGAGTAGGTGATGAGTGGGTGGTGAGTAGGTGGTGAATGGGTGGTGAGTGGGTGATGAATGGGTGACGAGTGGGTGGTGATTGGGTGACGAATGGGTGGTGAGTGGGTGATGAATGGGTGACAAGTGGGTGGTGAGTGGGTGGGTGATGAGTGGGTGGGTGATGAGTGGGTGATGAGTGGGTGATGAGTGGGTGACGAATGGGTGGTGAGTGGGTGGTATGTTCCCCAGTTTCTGTGTTGTGGTTTGTATATTTGTGTATGTATTTCAGGAAATGGCTTCCTGGAATCCCCCAAGCAGCTGATTGGTCGACTCCATGGCTAATTGGAGCTGACCCCGCCCCCTCGTCAGGATACAGCTGTATCCCAGTAGACTCCTTCTCTAGCTATAAAATCCAGTTTTCTGTTGCTCAGACGAGAGATGATTGCTGAGAGAATAGAGCTGAGGGTGAAATCCTGTGTTGGTTGCTTCATAGAAAGAGCTTATTGCTATAGCCTGGTTGTTGTTCAGAGAGAGTTTCTTTGATATTTTGTGTTGGTTGTTGCTGAAAAAGTTTGGGTGTAGTTTTTTGTAGCCGGTGCTGAAAAGGTATGTGTATGCCAAAAGGACTGTGTTTGTGATTAGTAATTATTCTGTTTTTGTTCCCAGGGGGGAAGGGGAAGGAGTGCTTAGGCAAGAGGCCTGTGGGTATACATATACCCGTAGTATGTACTCTGTCTATGCACACTAGGTAAGACCTGGGCGGACCACGCCATGTATTTTGGTTAGTGTACCAGGTGGTGCTAAGTTAGGTAAGTAGTGGGTAGGCAGGTTAGGTAGGAGAGGGGGCTTTGATATTTACTTTCTTTGCTTTGGTTCCGTCCAGCCCCTTTTCCCCATATTACCGTGTGACGGAAAAAAATTCCTAGTAAACGGTAAATTCTCTGACTCTTGTCATCCTTATTCGCACCTACAGTCACATACCTCTTTACCTCCACCTACAGTCCATACCTCTTTACCTCCACCTACAGTCACATACCTCTTTACCTCCACCTACAGTCCCATACCTCTATACCTCCACCTACAGTCCCATACCTCTTTACCTCCACCTACAGTCCATACCTCTTTACCTCCACCTACAGTCCCATACCTCTATACCTCCACCTACAGTCACATACCTCTTTACCTCCACCTACAGTCACATACCTCTATACCTCCACCTACAGTCCCATACCTCTTTACCTCCACCTACAGTCCCGTACCTCTTTACCTCCACCTACAGTCCCATACCTCTATACCTCCACCTACAGTCACATACCTCTATACCTCCACCTACAGTCCCATACCTCTTTACCTCCACCTATAGTCCCGTACCTCTATACCTCCACCTATAGTCCCATACCTCTTTACCTCCACCTACAGTCACATACCTCTTTACCTCCACCTACAGTCCCATACCTCTTTACCTCCACCTACAGTCCCATACCTCTTTACCTCCACCTACAGTCACATACCTCTTTACCTCCACCTACAGTCCCATACCTCTTTACCTCCACCTACAGTCCCATACCTCTTTACCTCCACCTACAGTCCCATACCTCTTTACCTCCACCTACAGTCCCATACCTCTTTACCTCCACCTACAGTCCCATACCTCTTTACCTCCACCTACAGTCACATACCTCTTTACCTCCACCTACAGTCCCACACCTCTTTACCTCCACCTACAGTCCCATACCTCTTTACCTCCACCTACAGTCACATACCTCTTTACCTCCACCTACAGTCCCATACCTCTTTACCTCCACCTACAGTCCCGTACCTCTTTACCTCCACCTACAGTCACATACCTCTATACCTCCACCTACAGTCCCATACCTCTTTACCTCCACCTACAGTCCCATACCTCTATACCTCCACCTACAGTCCCATACCTCTATACCTCCACCTACAGTCCCATACCTCTACCTCCACCTACAGTCCCATACCTCTTTACCTCCACCTACAGTCCCATACCTCTATACCTCCACCTACAGTCACACACCTCTACCTCCACCTACAGTCCCATACCTCTTTACCTCCACCTACAGTCACATACCTCTTTACCTCCACCTACAGTCATATACCTCTTTACCTCCACCTACAGTCACATACCTCTTTACCTCCACCTACAGTCCCGTACCTCTTTACCTCCACCTACAGTCCCATACCTCTTTACCTCCACCTACAGTCCCGTACCTCTTTACCTCCACCTACAGTCCCGTACCTCTTTACCTCCACCTACAGTCCCATACCTCTTTACCTCCACCTACAGTCCCGTACCTCTTTACCTCCACCTACAGTCCCGTACCTCTTTACCTCCACCTACAGTCCCGTACCTCTACCTCCACCTACAGTCCCATACCTCTACCTCCACCTACAGTCCCATACCTCTTTACCTCCACCTACAGTCCCATACCTCTTTACCTCCACCTACAGTCCCGTACCTCTATACCTCCACCTACAGTCCCATACCTCTTTACCTCCACCTACAGTCCCATACCTCTTTACCTCCACCTACAGTCATATACCTCTATACCTCCACCTACAGTCCCATACCTCTTTACCTCCACCTACAGTCCCATACCTCTTTACCTCCACCTACAGTCCCGTACCTCTATACCTCCACCTACAGTCCCATACCTCTATACCTCCACCTACAGTCCCATACCTCTACCTCCACCTACAGTCACATACCTCTTTACCTCCACCTACAGTCCCATACCTCTATACCTCCACCTACAGTCCCATACCTCTACCTCCACCTACAGTCCCATACCTCTTTACCTCCACCTACAGTCCCATACCTCTTTACCTCCACCTACAGTCCCATACCTCTACCTCCACCTACAGTCCCATACCTCTACCTCCACCTACAGTCCCATACCTCTTTACCTCCACCTACAGTCCCATACCTCTTTACCTCCACCTACAGTCCCATACCTCTTTACCTCCACCTACAGTCCCATACCTCTACCTCCACCTACAGTCCCATACCTCTTTACCTCCACCTACAGTCCCATACCTCTTTACCTCCACCTACAGTCATATACCTCTATACCTCCACCTACAGTCCCATACCTCTTTACCTCCACCTACAGTCACATACCTCTATACCTCCACCTACAGTCCCATACCTCTTTACCTCCACCTACAGTCACATACCTCTATACCTCCACCTACAGTCCCATACCTCTTTACCTCCACCTACAGTCCCATACCTCTACCTCCACCTACAGTCCCATACCTCTTTCACTCCACCTACAGTCCCGTACCTCTATACCTCCACCTACAGTCCCATACCTCTATACCTCCACCTACAGTCCCATACCTCTACCTCCACCTACAGTCACATACCTCTTTACCTCCACCTACAGTCCCATACCTCTATACCTCCACCTACAGTCCCATACCTCTACCTCCACCTACAGTCACATACCTCTTTACCTCCACCTACAGTCCCATACCTCTTTACCTCCACCTACAGTCCCATACCTCTACCTCCACCTACAGTCCCATACCTCTACCTCCACCTACAGTCCCATACCTCTTTACCTCCACCTACAGTCCCATACCTCTTTACCTCCACCTACAGTCCCATACCTCTTTACCTCCACCTACAGTCCCGTACCTCTATACCTCCACCTACAGTCCCATACCTCTTTACCTCCACCTACAGTCCCATACCTCTTTACCTCCACCTACAGTCATATACCTCTACCTCCACCTACAGTCCCATACCTCTTTACCTCCACCTACAGTCCCATACCTCTATACCTCCACCTACAGTCCCATACCTCTACCTCCACCTACAGTCCCATACCTCTTTACCTCCACCTACAGTCCCATACCTCTTTACCTCCACCTACAGTCCCATACCTCTACCTCCACCTACAGTCCCATACCTCTACCTCCACCTACAGTCCCATACCTCTTTACCTCCACCTACAGTCCCATACCTCTTTACCTCCACCTACAGTCCCATACCTCTTTACCTCCACCTACAGTCCCGTACCTCTACCTCCACCTACAGTCCCATACCTCTTTACCTCCACCTACAGTCCCATACCTCTTTACCTCCACCTACAGTCATATACCTCTATACCTCCACCTACAGTCCCATACCTCTTTACCTCCACCTACAGTCACATACCTCTATACCTCCACCTACAGTCCCATACCTCTTTACCTCCACCTACAGTCCCATACCTCTATACCTCCACCTACAGTCCCATACCTCTTTACCTCCACCTACAGTCCCATACCTCTACCTCCACCTACAGTCCCATACCTCTTTCACTCCACCTACAGTCCCGTACCTCTATACCTCCACCTACAGTCCCATACCTCTATACCTCCACCTACAGTCCCATACCTCTACCTCCACCTACAGTCACATACCTCTTTACCTCCACCTACAGTCCCATACCTCTATACCTCCACCTACAGTCCCATACCTCTACCTCCACCTACAGTCACATACCTCTTTACCTCCACCTACAGTCCCATACCTCTTTACCTCCACCTACAGTCCCATACCTCTACCTCCACCTACAGTCCCATACCTCTTTCACTCCACCTACAGTCCCGTACCTCTATACCTCCACCTACAGTCCCATACCTCTATACCTCCACCTACAGTCCCATACCTCTACCTCCACCTACAGTCACATACCTCTTTACCTCCACCTACAGTCCCATACCTCTATACCTCCACCTACAGTCCCATACCTCTACCTCCACCTACAGTCACATACCTCTTTACCTCCACCTACAGTCCCATACCTCTTTACCTCCACCTACAGTCCCATACCTCTACCTCCACCTACAGTCCCATACCTCTACCTCCACCTACAGTCCCATACCTCTTTACCTCCACCTACAGTCCCATACCTCTTTACCTCCACCTACAGTCCCATACCTCTTTACCTCCACCTACAGTCCCGTACCTCTATACCTCCACCTACAGTCCCATACCTCTTTACCTCCACCTACAGTCCCATACCTCTTTACCTCCACCTACAGTCATATACCTCTACCTCCACCTACAGTCCCATACCTCTTTACCTCCACCTACAGTCCCATACCTCTATACCTCCACCTACAGTCCCATACCTCTACCTCCACCTACAGTCCCATACCTCTTTACCTCCACCTACAGTCCCATACCTCTTTACCTCCACCTACAGTCCCATACCTCTACCTCCACCTACAGTCCCATACCTCTACCTCCACCTACAGTCCCATACCTCTTTACCTCCACCTACAGTCCCATACCTCTTTACCTCCACCTACAGTCCCATACCTCTTTACCTCCACCTACAGTCCCGTACCTCTACCTCCACCTACAGTCCCATACCTCTTTACCTCCACCTACAGTCCCATACCTCTTTACCTCCACCTACAGTCATATACCTCTATACCTCCACCTACAGTCCCATACCTCTTTACCTCCACCTACAGTCACATACCTCTATACCTCCACCTACAGTCCCATACCTCTTTACCTCCACCTACAGTCCCATACCTCTATACCTCCACCTACAGTCCCATACCTCTTTACCTCCACCTACAGTCCCATACCTCTACCTCCACCTACAGTCCCATACCTCTTTCACTCCACCTACAGTCCCGTACCTCTATACCTCCACCTACAGTCCCATACCTCTATACCTCCACCTACAGTCCCATACCTCTACCTCCACCTACAGTCACATACCTCTTTACCTCCACCTACAGTCCCATACCTCTATACCTCCACCTACAGTCCCATACCTCTACCTCCACCTACAGTCACATACCTCTTTACCTCCACCTACAGTCCCATACCTCTTTACCTCCACCTACAGTCCCATACCTCTACCTCCACCTACAGTCCCATACCTCTACCTCCACCTACAGTCCCATACCTCTTTACCTCCACCTACAGTCCCATACCTCTTTACCTCCACCTACAGTCCCATACCTCTTTACCTCCACCTACAGTCCCGTACCTCTATACCTCCACCTACAGTCCCATACCTCTTTACCTCCACCTACAGTCCCATACCTCTTTACCTCCACCTACAGTCATATACCTCTTTACCTCCACCTACAGTCCCATACCTCTTTACCTCCACCTACAGTCCCATACCTCTTTACCTCCACCTACAGTCCCATACCTCTTTACCTCCACCTACAGTCACATACCTCTTTACCTCCACCTACAGTCCCGTACCTCTTTCCCTCCACCTACAGTCCCGTACCTCTATACCTCCACCTACAGTCACATACCTCTTTACCTCCATCTACAGTCCCGTACCTCTATACCTCCACCTACAGTCACGTACCTCTATACCTCCACCTACAGTCACATACCTCTTTACCTCCACCTACATTCACATACCTCTTTACCTCCACCTACAGTCACATACCTCTTTACCTCCACCTACAGTCACATACCTCTTTACCTCCACCTACAGTGCCATACCTCTTTACCTCCACCTACAGTCCCATACCTCTTTACCTCCACCTACAGTCCCGTACCTCTTTACCTCCACCTACAGTCCCATACCTCTTTCACTTCACGGGGAGTTGAGTTGTAGCAGGGTGTTGCGTTCCCTCTTCCTAGAGGCGTGCGTAACGAGTGGGTGGTGATGGGTGATGAGTGGGTGGTGATGGGTGATGGGTGGTGAGAGGCTGGTGATGGGTGATGGGTGGTGAGAGGCTGGTGATGGGTGGTGAGAGGCTGGTGATGGCTGGTGAGTGGGTGGTGATGGCTGGTAAATGGGTGGTGATGGGTGGTGATGGGTGGTGAGAGGCTGGTGATGGGTGGTGATGGCTGGTGAGTGGCTGGTGAGTGGCTGGTGATGGGTGGTGAGTGCGTGGTAAATGGGTGGTAAATGGGTGGTGATGGCTGGTGAATAGGTGGTGCGTGGGTGGTGATGGCTGGTGATGGCTGGTGAGTGGGTGGTGATGGGTGGTGAATGGGTGGTGATGGCTGGTGAGTGGGTGGTGATGGCTGGTGATGGCTGGTGAATAGGTGGTTAGTGGGTGGTGATGGCTGGTGATGGCTGGTGAGTGGGTGGTGATGAGTGGTAAATGGGTGGTGTTGGGTGGTGAATGGGTGGTGATGGGTGGTGAGAGGCTGGTGATGGGTGGTGATGGCTGGTGAGTGGCTGGTGATGGGTGGTGAGTGGGTGGTGATGGGTGGTAAATGGGTGGTGATGGGTGGTGAATGGGTGGTGATGGGTGGTGAGAGGCTGGTGATGGGTGGTGATGGCTGGTGAGTGGCTGGTGATGGGTGATGAGTGGGTGGTGATGGGTGGTGATGGGTGGTGAATGGTTTTGGGAAGTTCATCCAGAAAGAGAGCCCGTGGTGAGGGTCCCCTGGTCCTTCCTTGTCTGAGAGCTGATGTGGACTGGAGAGACAGTGAGTACCTGCAACCTTACCAGCCAGCCCTCCTATTGTAGATACCCATTAGACACACCTCTTCCTGTTGTAGATACAGACCTGACCCATTAGACACACCTCTTCCTGTTGTAGATACAGACCTGACCCAGACGGACGGACGGACGGACGGACAGACATCCACAATATGTTAGTACTATTCTGTGAGCTGGTAGAGGAAACCCTCACAGCAGAGTGCACGCACAAATACACACAAATACACACAACGGAGCATCCGGTATGGCCCCCTCTACCTCTACCCACTACCCAGAATCCTTTGCCGGTCCATTTCCTAGACCTGAACACCTCGTACCACCGTACGGCCTCATGGGATGGCATTGTGATTGTGCTCAGTGTTTTTGTCCGTGGAGTCTCTACAGGCCGGGACAATAACCAGCCCTAACAATACGATTAGAAACAGCCCAGCTACGTATTGAAACATGCCAGCCTTGTATTGCTGCCTCTCCAATGTGAATCAACACGGGAGGTGGGAGGCTATTGTGATGCCATGGCTCGTCAGGGGCTCCTTAGCTAGAATTATGGATTTCTGGGTGCCAATTTCATCGAGCCAAAGGGCTGGAGAGGGAGGAGGGCTTGGATGGGTTGTAGCGGTGTCCTAGTGAAAGCTACACCAGGCGTTTTCACGTCCGTCCGTCCCCATGCATCACCTGCTCTCCAAAGGCCCTGCAGTTTTGTCTGTCTGTTCACTCTCCCAACCTACAGTTTTACCCTCACAATTTGCATCAATGTGAAAAGGCAGACGCAAACTCAAACCTATTTCTGTGAGTTAAGCATTTGACATGGGACTAAGTCAATAGACATACGATACTTGGCTGCTGAGCCCTTGTCAAGTCGGGCCTCGGAAAATATGTTTCTAACCTCAAAGGTCTTCTCCTGGTTTAATGGAGGTTACATAAAAAGACAGTGTTTAGAGAAACCCCTGGTGTTGGTGAGATCCCGTTGTTTATGTGAAAGATCGACGCCCCAGGTTATCTCGGGGCTCTATAAACTCACCTTTTTTACAAAGAGTAAGTGTGCGCCTTAGTTGACGCACACAAAGACATTTAGGAGCACAATGAAAAAATATTTGAGGTGATGAAGCTAGAACTCACTGTTTCTCATTAATTAAAAATCCA